>NC_074712.1:25523060-25826560 GCF_947242115.1 Biomphalaria glabrata
GTTGCCTTTTGCATTATATGCTGTGGTCCTGCTTGTTACCATGCCTTTATCTATGAGGAAAGATCTTAGCTGTACATTGATAGTTCTATTCTCCACCTCTGAATTTTGTCGTTTTTGACCTTACCGTGATGACGAGGGTTAAGCATGAAGGATACGGACCTTTAATCCGTGGTGAGTTTGAAATGTGACCCTAATAGAAAATGTCTCCATTTCTTGATTGATTCAACGATAGCCATTGCTTCTTTCTCTATGGAGGATTGACGTCTCTTGCTAAGAGATAGTGTTCTGGAGAAGAAAGCAACTGGCTTTTTGTTCTGAGATAAGGTAGCAGATATACTGATATCAGATGCATCTGTTTCAACCTCCACCGGCATTTTGTGGTCTACATTAGTGACAACAGCCATTTCTAGTTCTTCTTTCAAAGCTTGAAATGTATCTTTGACTGTCTCAGGGAGTGGGAAAGTCCTATTGTGTACTAAAGGATGGATCTTATCTGAGAAATGTCCTATCCAGTTGGTATAGTAGGAGAATAGACCTACAGCTCGTCTTTGTGCATTTAGGTTCTCGGGTGGAGGAAGTTGACACAAGGGCAGTAGTCTGTCGGGGTCTGGCTTCGTCTCATTATGGGAGACTTCATAAACTAGTAATCTTATTCTTGAAGAAGCGTATGCACACTTTTCCTCATTAAGAGTTAGTCCATATTTTTTTTATAGCCCCAAGAAATTTAAGCAGATTTTTATCATGGTCTTCTCTGTCCTTACCACAAATGGGGATGTCAATATAAGCATATGTACCCTCCAGTGACTCTTGTTCTATGATCTTGTTGATTGTCTGTTGAAAACAGGCTACCCCGTTAGTTACTCCAAAGGGTATCCTACAGAATTGGTATAACTTTCCTCTAGCTTCAAAGGCAGTATGCGTTGCGAAGATGATGGGTGCTAAATATTTCGTATTTAGCTATTTGAGAGACCATAGCATCAATTCGGGGTAAGGGATAAGCATCCCGAAGTGCGAACCAATTAACCGTTTAGCTGTAGTCCACTACCATTCTTCGTTTGTGTCGTTCATTAGTTGTTATTAAGACTTGAGCCCGCCATGGAGATGACGAGGGCTCAATGATGACATCTTTCAAGAGTCTGTCAACCTCTGAATTGATGAATAGAGCGTCATTTGCAGAATAACGTCTGGATTTTGTAGTGATAGGTCGACACTCTTTAAGCATATTTTGGAAAAGAGGAGCGGGTTTGACATTAGCAGCTTTCATTCCATTTAAGACCATTGTTGGTTTACGCCCCTGAAAAGTGATCTGTACACTCTCATGTTGTTCAAGGAAGTCATGGCCTAAAATAACATCCTCACAGAGATTGTCAAGTATGTGTAGCTTGAAGTCTTTATAAGTGGAGCCTTTACTCTTAATGTCAGCATTAACATGTCCGGGAATATAACCAGTTAGGTTCATGTTGGCCATAGATATAAGTTTTGATGAGTGAAAAGTTCTAAATCTATACTTTTTGACAGCCGATGCAGAAATGTAACTGTCTGAACTACCTGTTTTGATGAGAGCATCAAGTGTAATGTTGTAAACTTGTATTTTCATTACAGCACGAGATAGAGAAAACGAAGAGGCGGCTGTTATTGTATATGCTGCTGAATCAGAGTTACGTCTGTAAACTGTAGAAAGTTTTGATTTGCATACCTTTTTGTAGTTTTCCTTTTTACCGCATTTATTACAGATGGCATCTTTAGCGGGGCATTTGCTACGAGAGTGGATAGAACTTCCACAAAAGTAGCACTTGCCTTGAGCTGCAGTTATGGTAAAGGGTGCCGAATCAATCTTGTCCTCTACAGCAGAGCAAAGTGACAATTCCGACGTAGTGGATTGTTGTGCTTGTGGTATTTGAAAAGTAGTGGCTTATTGCAAGTTATATGTCACAGAATGTTTCTGTGCCATCTCCAGAGATCTAGCTTCCTCCAATGACTTTGCGAGGTCCAGAGATAAGTACTCTAAAAGTCTCTGCCTAATCTCTGGTGATGACATGCCACTAATGAATGCGTCTCTGATGGCCTCGCTCTGGTTTTCGAGGGCAGAGACTGCTCTGAAATGGCAGTCTTTAACCAGCAATTTCAATCTTTGAACATACTTGTCAACACTCTGTCCCGTTTCCTGTTTACAACTGGATAGGAGATAGCGAGCATAAACCTCATTGGTATGTTTGACTTAGAGTCCATTTAGTGTGGTTACAGCAGTTTCAAAATTGGCACAGTCAGATATCAATTCATACACACCATGTGAGATAAAGTTACATAATAGATCGAACTTCTCACCTTCTGGTACTGCTAGTTTTAATGCGAATTTTTCGAATGTGTGAAGCCAGTGCTACCAGATCCTTTGAGCGTATGGATCATTAAGATCAACCACCAATCGTTCAGGTTTTAGGAAGCAATCCATACTAGAAGTTTGAAGCACAATTAGTCCACAAGATTCTTGTTCAATAAATTGTAGTAACCTAATGAAACACTACAAGAAGACATGTCTTGATCCTAGGCTTTATTGAACAAGAATGACAAAACAATTCACAATAACACAGTATACACACGCAAGCTGACCTGGACACCAAGACATTTTGACACATACGAACAGATCAGTTCACAACACACAACAAGAACATAAATACACAACAGAGATGTAACTTAAAGATTTTTTGATAACTTTCTTTAAAAAAAAGTAAATACACTGTAAACACAAATTATACAAATTGACATTAACATTGATGTTAAGCTTAGTTAAACAAGCAAAATATAGAAATACTTTAAAAAAAAACACAATAAAGCTTATCTAATGGGAAGAACCTCATAATTACAACTGTCTCTCAATAATGAAGAATTTATTTCCCTTTTTCAAAATCAAACAAAATAACTAATTGATTTTTGTTTTGTTAGGTAAATAATTCTGTAAAGTTTCAACCTAATCCAAGTATGGGTGTGGGAGAAATAACATGTACAATTATCCAAGTATGGATGTTGGAGAAATAGCCTGTACAATTATCTAAGGGGACAAAATCCCACATATTTAGTCATATTTCTTAATACTGAAAAATTAATTTCTCTTTTTGGTATCAAAACAAAATAATTAATAACCAGTAACTTATTGACTAATTTTTTTTATTGATTCATGTTTTTTTAAGGTACAATAAATAATTGTGTAAAGTTTAAACGTGATCTGAGATTCTGCAAGTCATGCCAGCCAAAAAGAATATGAGATATGCAAACATGTTTTTCAAAATTAAACTAAAAATTTTTTATAGCAGATTATTAAAGCACTCATCCTTAACTTTCCGTTGATGTATAGAATATTACTATAGGTCCAACCATTAAAAAATATGCTTTTTTTTAAACATGTTTTTGCAAATAAAAACTACCATTCAAATCAAAGGAGAAGATGACATTTTTTTAATGGAATGAAAATGGGTATTATTTTTCTAAATTTTATCTTTCAGTTAAAAATAATAAATCAAAATAATGCTTAAGATGTGCTTAATAAAAGTATCTTATTGTTTTATAAAATTTATTAATATTCATTTTTATTAATTTTTTGTGTGTGTAAAACTTGACTCTGTGAAATTGTTATATTTTTTTAAGTAAAAAAAAAATAAAAAAAATTGTTTTTTAAAAATATTTTTTTTTTCTTTGATAACATTTTTTTTAAATAGTAGATTATATCACTTATACAGAGCTTTTCAATAATATTATAGAATTTTTAGACAGATCCAACAGATCTAGTGGACAAAATTAGTGGCAAGCTGATCAAGCTATGTGCGGAGCAAATTTCTTCTATCTTCTGTCATATCTTTAACCAGTCATTGCAAACGTGCGTAATTCCAAACATCTGGAAAACTTCAGAAATCATACCAGTGCCTAAGAAACCAAAAATAGATTGCTTAAATGATTTCCGCCCAGTAGCACTAACACCTATTGTTATGAAATGTTTTGAAAAATATATTCTGAAACAACTTGTAGCAAAAGTCAATAACAGCCTAGACCCTCACCAATTTGCATACAAAGCAGCTAGAGGAACTGAGGATGCCATTCTATTGCTTTTGGACCAGCTTTATAAGCATCTCGATATACCCAAAACATATGCACGAGTCCTCTTCGTAGATTTCTCCTCGGCTTTCAATACCATACAGCCACATCTAATGATAAACAAACTGAGTAACTTAAATGTAAGCCCTTACTTGCAAGCATGGGTTCTAAACTTTTTAACCCAACGGCCCCAGTATGTTAAAGTCAACAACACCAAATCGTCAACTCGAGTACTATGTACGGGTGCTCCACAAGGTTGTGTACTTTCTCCTGTGCTATACACTCTTTACACTAATGACATAAGAAGCATCTATGACTCAGTTAAACTCATTAAATTCGCTGATGATACTGCCATAGTCGGTCTTATTTCAGGAGACGAAACTCAGTATCGAAGCTCGATAGAAGAGTTTACAAACTGGTGCACCGACAACTTTCTAGAACTGAATGTAACAAAAACTAAAGAACTTATAATAGATTTTAGAAAGAAAAAACAAACTATACGTGAACTGCAAATAAACACTACATCTATAGAACAAGTAAAGGCATATAAATATCTAGGCATTATCATCAACAACAAGCTTTCATGGGAAGACCACCTTGGAACTCTGACAAAGAAAACAGCCCAGCGACTCTTTTTTCTATACAAACTCAACAGTTTTAAATTAAACAAGAAGATCCTTGAGACATTTTACGGCGCGACAGTACAAAATCTGCTAACATACGGAATAAGTTGTTGGCAAGGCAACGCCTCATCTAAACTGTTGCAACGTCTAGAAAACATCATTAAAAAAGCATCAAAAATTACACTCACAACATTACCACATTTAAAGGAACTTTTTGAACAAACGTGCCTAAGAAAAATCGAAAAAATCTTGGAAGACAACGGCCACCCGCTCCATCAGAACTACGCCAGGTCGTCGCGAAGTGGGCGACTGCTGTCAATCAAAACAAGAACGGAGCAGTACAAAAACTCGTTCGTACCTCACTCGGTCAGACTCTATCACCGCCACTCATTGATCAGGGAACATGAAATGCACCAAGATACCTGTGTGTAGTCGCTGAATGAACTCTTTATGTTGTCTGTTGTATTTATGTGTATTTTTCTGTTGTGTTGTCTTTATATGAGAAACGAGTCCTTGTAATCACAACAAATTTCCGTAAGGATCAATAAAGCAGTCTTAGTCTTAGTCTTAGTCTTAGTCTTAGATTTACACTTTGATAAACTTGATAAAACTGACTCCATTCACCTTACATTGACTTTAGTCTTAGGTGAATGCCACATAGGACTTCTAAAGACTAGTCTCATAAAAGCTCACAAAGTTTAAGTAAACTAATTAAATTAGTTGATCTAATATAATTCTAGATCTTCAATGTGATAATTAAGTTATATAATTAGATTGAATAGAACTGCCTAGAACTTTATTGGACAAAAATAAGAAAATTTGTAGTTCTGGAAATCAACAACATGCTGGTGTGAATGGTAAATAAAATAGGAAAGTTATATCACTAATTTGAGTAACTAATTACATTTACAAAAATAATTATTAAAATTAATGTAGCAACTTGCAAAGGCAGCCATTTTGGATCTAAAAAAACACATTTGACATCAGAAACAATATCCTGTTCAAGTTTTACAGAAGTGAAATTGAGCATGTCCCAAGAAAAGACATTTAATGACATTTTCTTGAGGTTACTCTAAAGAAAATAGGTTCTTCTAACAGCTAGTGGAAACAAATTTATTTGTCTCTTAATATTTCCAAAATATTTTAATGACAAAAATTATACATTTTCAAATAACAAGGAAAAATAAAAAGCTCTCTATACATATACATTTTTTAACCATACACTTAGAAAATATATTAATTCATTCAGCTTTCTAATGATACCAATTTATTATGATTAAACGAGTCAACAACCTTTAAATTTAAATCTTAGCACACTTTTTTCATGTACTAAAATGACCTTTTATAAATAATGCCCATTTGTATATTAAATAAAAAAAAAAATTAGTGTGTACACACTAGTGTAAACACTAAAACATGTAAAATTGAATTAATTACTTCTTTATACCATAATCAATGATTAACATAACATATAACAAAGATCTGTATGCTTGGCTTTTGGACAGTCGAAGTAGAAACAAGTAGATAATATAGAAATCTAGGTATGTAAAATATTCCTTCAAAGAAATATACTTAAATAGATCTAAATCTATAGATTCTTTTTCGGATCTACACTATAGTTCTATAATTAGATTGATCTTTATCAATTCAAAAGCTTATTGTGTTGAAAACAGTACAATGAGGAGCATTTATCTTTTTATAGACTGTTTAAAGAAAATTATAAAATTTTAGTTTTTCATAATTTACTAATTAATGATATTTTAAAATTTTTATTTCATTTTGATTTGCCACTTATAAATTAAAATTCCTACTTTGAAATTGTTCAATTTGATATACACTTTTGTATATTATATATGTAATCACATAGTCACATTAAAAAAATTGCAACTGCTGGTTATGATCAAAGAATCAGATTTTGGCAAGCACATCGTGGCATATGTCACAGAAAAGTAAAACATCCTGATTCTGTATGATATATATATGATAATAAATTTCATAGGGAAATTTGGATATTGTTTCTGTAGCTGGAGAGACTATTGAAATAGTGCAAACTTTTAAATACCTTGGTACTATCCTAGATGATAAACTAAATTTTAGTGCAAACACTGATTATATCAGCAAAAAAGGGCAGCAAAGATTATGATTACTGAGAAAATTGTCCTCATTAATGGTAGCGAAATGGTAGTATGTTTTATCACAATCACATCTGCAATATTTTAAATTTCAATATCACTGCCTGGTATGGCAATCTGAGCATTAAAAATAAAAAAATAAACTTAAGAGAATCCTAAATGCAGCTGGTAAAGTCATTGGAAAAAACAACAACATTTGGGCAGCTGTTTGAGACAAACATCCATAAAAGGCTAAAAAGATTCTAGAAATAAAAAATCACACATTGTGTCAGGATTTTGCGATTTTACCATCACAAAAGAGAAACAAGACACCAATAGCAAAGACAAACAGACACAAAACACTCTTTTGTTCCCCTGACAATCAAATCATTAAATAAAAAACAATCTGATATAAACTTTTCACTGTAAATTATGAGTGAAAGTGGTGTGAATGTATATTTTGTTTTTTAAAGTTATAATGTTTTGTTTGGTGTAATGCACAAATGTCCTTAATGACAATAAGATTATTATTATTATATAATAGTAATAGTATATTATACTATATACCTTAACTTAGACCTTCTTTAGACTTAGATCTAGTACTATAGTAGTATATAAAATTAAAATATTACTAGATCTATTATTTATAAGTATTAATATTACTATCTTACTATACTATATTACTATCTTATCTCTATACTTACTAGACTTAGATTTTACTTTAGATACTTAGATTGTTAGATCAGGGGTGGACTTGCGATACGAGCTAACAGGCAAGTGCCCGGTGGGCTGGCACCAAATGGGCCGGTCTGGTCGTGACCAAAGAATTTTTTTTTTCAATGCAGACAACTTAAAAAAAAAGAAAGCTTAGAAAGTGACATCAGCAAGACACAGTTGTCCAAACACAGTTTATTAATTTAAAAAAAAAAATTTGTTTAAAATTCAACAAGAATATATATATATATACAAAAAATCCTGGCTACAACATATTGTTACATATGACGTTATTTGTAGGCCGGATTATATGGTAATGCCAGAGACGATTTTGATACGCAGTCCACCACTACTATTACTAAGCGCCTAAGCCTACTGTCTCTGCTGGTAGACTATTTAAAATTTAAAGTATAACTAGTATTAAGTATAAGTTAAACTTAGTGTGACTCTTACCTGTGATGGTGTTATAAAGTCGTCAAGATCAGTTAGCTGTAATGCACCACTAAATTGTGACATCTTTAGAGATCTCTATCCACTCCAAAACTCTATTTTCTAGATCTAGCTGTATAGATCTATGTAGATTCTAGAGCAAGATTCTATATTTTAGTATATATAGACTAGATCTAAAGTAGTTTATGCTATTCTGATATCTATAGGCCAAAATTTCAAAGTTTGACTTTGACAGCGCATTATTTGACAATGGTTCGACATAGAAAAGAAAATGAAGTATCAAAATCTTTTTAGTTTAAGAAGAATAAGGATGACTACTTGTAAAATGTTTTACATGTTTCGGATGTTCCTTCAGAGTTGAAGATAGTTTACTTTCTAGTCCAAACCTCCCGCAGGACAACGGGAGCGGGCAGGGTTTGAACCCTCGACCGTCGATAAATCCGAACAACAGTCCAGCGCGCAAACCGCATGACCAGGCAGCCATTCTTATATTTGTACCCCTAAGCCCTAACCTATATTCAGGGTTCCCCCACCATTCTGAGATTAGGATTTCAGGAGATTTCCAGGAGTTTTCCAGGAGAAAATATTCGATTTCAGGAGCGGAAAAATGCGAACTATATCTATATTTAGTAATAAATATAAGAATTACCATATACATGTATACAATTTTTTTTTCCTTTTCAAATTAGCGAATTCAAAAGTAACTGATTAAAGAGTAAAAAAAAGTACTTGTAAACCAATAAGCCTATTTGCACTACTCTCTCTATAAATATTGCTTGTATTAGTCAACATTAGGAATTAATTAAAATCTCTAAAATTAAACAAATTGCAATGTATAACACATTATCATTATCAGTTTCCTATTTCAGTGGAAATCTCTTGCATTGATTGTTTTTATTAACAATAGGTGTCTTTAAATCTATAAAAATCTAGCTCTGAATCATAAAGCTAGAAGTGAATTTGATTGTAAAACTATGAATAGTTTAATTTTATATAGCAGCTTAAATACTATATAGACCATATTACACTATACTCTAAGCCCCATCTACTTCACAATCTAGATTTATAAAACTAAAACTAAGAGAGAGATTCCAGAATCTAAGTAGATCTCTATTAGATCTAGAATTCTAGAAATAAAATCTAGTAGACTATAGACTATACCATTATACTCTATATATATATATGGTATATATACCATATATACTCTAAGTCTAAGGCCTCCACCCTAAAAAGTACAGTAAAAGTAGAATAGAAGGCCCTATATTCAGTAACTATAACTATTATATACTGTCTGTAACTGACTATATCACTATATCTGTCTCTATCTAGATTGACTAGTGACTAGATATATCTATCTCTAGATCTGACTAGAGATCTACTAGATCTAGTAACTAGTACTACTACTAGATCTAGAAGATAACTACTAATTTAAACTACTATAAACTAGATCTAGATTGACTAGATCTAGATCATACTGATCATAAATCATGATAGTATATCTAGATCTACTACTAGTAATTTTCTAGTAATCTAGTAGACTAGTATAAAAGTATTATGATATCTACTAGCTATAGAGCGCCTAGATGATAGATATTTATATTATTAGATCTAATCAATCTAATCTAGATTTATGGTCTAGTCTTAATTTTAATATCAAGTCTTTCTAGATTTAGATAGATCTAGATAAAATAGATCTAGCATTTTCATTCTAATTCCAGATCTATCAAATCTATGTAGATCTATAATTCTATACATATATCTAGATTTGTTTTTAAAAAAATCACTTTTGAGATCGAGACAGACTTAGACTTAGAATACCGGTACTTAGATCTATGTTTATATATGCCAGTGCCTATTAAAGTAAACAAAGTATTGAAACTTCCGTTTTAGGCTTGAATTCGCCGTTGTTTTTTTTCTCTTAATCGCCCGTAGGATCGGCGATTTTCATATTGAATGACACCCAAAAAGACAATTTTGTCTATTTTTCAGGAGATTCTTATGACTTTTCAGGAGATTTTTAATAATTTCAGGAGATTTCCAGGACTTTTTCATATATTTTGCAATTTCAGGAGATTTCCAGGAGCTCCTGAAAAATCAGGAGGCCGCGGGAACCCTGTATATTTGTTATTAAAATTATATTTAAGATCAAAGAGGCCATGTGTTTTCATTTATTCAGAGAAATTTTACACACATTATTTGATTAAATCGTAATTTAATTACAACACCCTTTGTCACATGTAAATTATGAGTGCGTCTGGTGTGAATGTACACTTTGGTTTCTTATAGTTATAATGTTTTTTGTTTGGTGTAATGCACAAATTGAAAGACAAATTTCCATTCGGACAATAAAGATTATTATTATTATTAATTTTTTTTTGTATGCTTAATTATAACTTATAAATATGAATCAAATAAATGATTAAATCAGCTCCAAAAACAGAATAAATATGGCTGGGCTCATTAGCATAGACTTAGCCTAAGGCTATTGCACTATTGCCTAAATTTGTGTAAAATGATAGTAATACTTATTAGTAATAGTAAACTAAATCAGTTTATCATAATGATAATCATGCTTAAAGATCACTCATTAATAATAAATGCTAGTTCAGTCAGTTATCCGACTCAGTTGAGTCACAGTCAGTAGTCCTGAGTAGTTGCTAGTTTCAAAAAAGTTTGAACTTTCAATATTAAATATCAAAATAAAGATTTAATTTAAAATTTAATGACCACAAAAACAGCGAGTGTCCGAATTCATTTAGATCTAATGTCCGGATTAAAAAAAACTACTTTAGACTATATAATGATAATAATCTAATAGATCTCTTACTACTCTTAGTGATAGTCTTTGGTCTTTTTTATTGAAAGTTTAAATATTTACATGTCTATCCATCCGGATCCATCATAGAAACATATAGAGCAGAATATATATAGGTATGTGAACTGGCAATTATAAGTTTAACTTTAACAGTGGAGATGGCCAATGGTGGAGGAGATCCAGTTATATTAGCAACTGCTGGTTATGATCACAGAATCAGATTTTGGCAAGCACATAGTGGCATATGTCACAGAACAGTACAACATCCTGATTCTGTATCCTTTCAATAATCTTTTGGTGTACTATTTTTTTTTATCAGAAGAGTCAAAGTCAAGAGAATTCTAGATAAAATATAAATTATAAAGTAACTTAATTATTAATAATAATACTTACTAAGTAAATATTGCCAAGTAACTTACTTCACTACTTGTTATACTTAACTTAGTTTAGTCTTAACTAAATAAAGTTATATTTATAAACTTATAGTTATTCTACTTATAGTTATAGAAACTAACAATGACTAATAATTATAATAAATAATAATACCAGGTAGGCAGGTTCAAGCTCAATGAGTCAATCAGCCTCACTGCCCTCAGGCTATGGTCACTATGGACAGAGTAGTTGAGTACTGAGTAGTAGATCTAGTAGTAGTACTTTACCAGTAATTTACTAGGTTGAGACTACTATACTAGAATCCTAGATCTAGATCTAGTTCTGTGAGTAGTTCAAGTAGTTGTAGTACTACTACTCACTGCCCAGTGAGTACTAGTAACTAGTTGTTAAACGTTACTAGTAGTAGATCTAGCTAGCAGCTAGATCTAGTAGTAGTATAGATCTATCAGTTGATAATTTATAATCATATAGACTCTATACTATATATTATATATATATATATAGATCTAGAGTATTCTAGAGTAATTTATTTATTCTAGAGCAGGCATGTCAAACACGGCATTCAGGGCGGCCCACAACCACCTTGCATGCTGCCTGCTTGGCCACCTAAAAAATTATCAAAATAATGTTAAACTATTACGCTGGAAAATAAAAGATCATACAAGCTACTTAAATTGAAAATTAGCCTTTGTTAAACTGAACAACGATATTGAATCAGCAGTGAAAGCCAGCTACATAAAACTTAATTGCAAGCCATAGCAAATCATTTAGTGAAAGGGATTTATGAAGGAGTGTATCGTTAAAGCTGCCGAAGTAATTTGTCCAGAAAAGGTGAAAGTATTCAAAGAAATAGCGTTAACTAGGAACACTGTGGCAGATAGAATAAATGACATATCAATCAGCTCGCATGAACAATTAAAGAATAAAATAGATTTTGAATTATTTTCATTGGCTCTCGATGAGTCAACTGATGTAACTGGTGTAGCACATTTGGCTATATTCATAAGGGCCTGTGACAGGAATTTTGAGATACATGAGGAGCTACTTGTTCTATGCATAACGCCACAACAAGCAAGGATGTTTTTGAGAAATAACAGGTGATATTGCATAACAATTTACCTTTGGTAAAGCTAGCTAGTCTAACAACGGATGGCGCACTAACTATTATAAAATGGTTTTGATGCAAAGCTACTTGCAAAAATAAGAGAGACTAATGCTATTTTAAATTTGCTCATTTTCAGTGCATCACAAGAAACATAACACACAAAGCCATTACAGTTCCAACATTTTATAAGACTGGTTTCAGTCACTATCAATTTTATTCGTGCCCATGGCTTTAATCATCGCCAATTTTCAATGTTTCTGAATAACATTGGACAAGAATTTGCTGGCTCTCCTGTCATAAAGAATTGAAGAGATTTGTTGTACTGCGTGAAGAAATTGTATTGTTTCTGAACATGAAAGGTGAACCTGTTGAACATTTCCATACTGACGAATGGGTTCAGGATTTGGCATTTGCAATTGATCTCACTGGTCACCTGCAAGACTTGAATTTGAAACTTCAAAGTAAAGACTAAATTGTCACCACTACGTGTGATCATATGAAGTGCTTTCAAGCAAAATTACCATTATGGATAAACCAAATATGAAGAGAAAATCTTGTTCACTTCTCAACGTGTCTGGAACTAAAAAGATTAAATACGGCTACAACATTTGGTAAATATGTCTTACACCTGGAATCATTAGTAGATGCTTCCACTGGCCGTTTTCATGACTTCGTTTCTGTGACAAGTCAAAAGCTTGCTGTCAGAGTCACTCATACTTATCACAGCATTAATTATTATTTATTTATTTATGTTATTTTAATTATTTCCCTGTCCTATCCCCAATTTCTTCACCTGCCCCACCGTTTTCTCTCCAGGCTAGACTGAATCCACCACCTTGGCGGCCTTTTCACTTATCTTCTCTTGACTGGGGTAAAGATAAACACACAGTCTCTTTTATCTTACCCGCCGGATGTCTGACAGGCCCAGTTGACACCAGCTTGGGTGGAATGCAACCAATCTTTCTACCCCCCCCCTCTCTCCCACGTCTCTCTTTGATCTAGATCATTCGGACCAACACATCTATTGACCTTTCCAAGGTGCGACTCCCACCTTGAGTCATATTCACCCACGTGTAAGATAATCCTTAGCCTAGGACATTTCCTGCTTCCGCCCACATTTTCCAGGCCTATATATAAGGTAAATTAAATCAAGCCAGACCCTCTTATTTCTCTATCTGAGCAATCGAGTCTGGACTATATCATTTATCCTTACTCCTAGAGGAATACCTGGTGGTAAGCCGAACTTAATCACAAGTTCCATCTTAATTACTTTGTGTGCATAGTTCTCACTGGATATTGTCATGTGTATTTTATTATTTCATTTACATTTAATTAGTGCATTGTGTATTTCTCACTGTCGTAAGTAGAAAACATAAACATGGCATATGTATTTATTTATGTATTGCATTGATCTATTAATGCTACGTTGCTCAATTGATCGTTGATGCAACCATGTATATATTTGTACATCTTATTTTATTTCCTTTATCTCGGCTGACCGCCTTGATAATTTTACTAGCGCACTAATACTGCGTTTAGTAAAGAGATATAAATTATCTCCCCTGTAGTCATTTTACTCCAATGAGATTGTGCCCCTTGAATGGACACCCTCTCCATTCAGGCACGCTCCATTATTCTCAGCCGACGTTCGTGTGTAAACAAACCGTCATGGCCGCTGACCATCGCCCATTCACCCCCCCCCCTTTCTCTCTTCCAACTTGTGTTGTTTATTTGAGATTATTATTTCCCCTTTTATGTACATTTCTATATTGCTACTATCTGCCATCTATTTTCCAAATCCCATTTGTCATCATCTCCTCATTTTACTCAAAAGCAATTTCACCAATCTGACGAATGCACCTCAGTCAAGGGCATCGATAAGATGCATGAGAGACATGTCCTAACTTGTCTTTATTGATCCGCAGCCTCCCTCAGGTGTCTGCCTTTGTGCTTAGTGCTATTCAGCACTGCACTTGCCTATTTATCGGATCACTTGTCTACTTGCTATTGAGTATCATCTCCCGCCTACGTGGAACTACTCAACTCTACTACTTGGCGCTATCGTCCTTGCCTACTCGACAGCCCATCTGTCAACATATTAGGTGCGACGTCCCTATAGACCTAGATCTGTGCGAGACGTCATAGCTACCCCAACCCTCACTGGACATATCCTGCTCACTACGCTGCCCACGGCAGATCCGCTCTGCCCGCAGCAACCTTGTGCCCACGGTAGCCGGCCACCTGCCCTACTGTGCCCACTACAGATATTAGAACTTTGGATTGAGACTCCACAAGAACTATATCACCGGCGTCCCTCTTCCTGCTAGAGCGCCACCTCCAGCTGCAGAACCTCAAGCCAGGACACAGCCAGCTGCGACATCAACAGGACAACCAGCTAAGTTCAGAAGACAAAGTGACATACTCTCTTATTAAGTGCAAGAGTGATGATTAAACATAGAATTGATTAGAGATAGATACAAACCCTCCCCCTTTTTATTCTTTTATGTAAATATTTATGTAAATAAATATTTTTCATTTTTAACTTTGTATCTCTCTTTCATTGCTTGTCTTGTCGTGTGCCTGCTCCCGATTTATATGCTTACGGGTTTCTGTGTGATAATAATCATCCCCTAGACATTAAACGCGCCAAACACATCCCTTTCCCCAACCTGTCACAGTTTCATACGAGCAAGAATTTTCGTTGTTTTTATAACCACTTTCATTTGCTTCAGAAAATGCTGCTGGCAACTAGAGCTGATAGAATTGTAGTCAAATTCTTTGTTGAAAGCGAAGTATAAAGAAGTGGGTGCGCCAAAATTTAGTTATTTATCTAAACGGTACGTTGAATTGCAGAAATTTTCAGCCAGATTTCTAGTTATTTTTGCAAGCACTGATCTCTGTGAGCAGTTCTTTGCTATAATGAAAGCTACAAATCACCTCACCGTTCGAATTATCGGATCAAAATTTGTCATCAGTGATGTTAGTGGCAGTGGCAAACAAACTTCCACCCGATATTAATAAACTTGTATCCCAGAAAGATGTCAAGCATCAGGACAAGGAAAAAAAATGTGCAATCATAGTAATTTTTAATTACCAAATTGTACTACAAATTTAGCTAACTAAAGGACAGATATGCCATTAATTATTGTATTCTATTGTATTGTTGTAACTCTTGGGTAGGCACTCAACGTAAAGGCAGGCAACTCAACACAGTTTAACAGGAAATAAAGACAGGTGTTTATTCACTAGGACAAACACATATACTTCAGCTTCCTCAGAGTCTTGCTACTAATTTACCAGTCCTTTGCTACTTAACCCGAATGTGGACCAACGACAGCCTTCCCCGCTTCGCTCCAGGTCCCTTCTACAACCTTCAGGTAGCACAAAAGCTGGCTTCTTAGTTTCCAAACATTCAGACTCTTCACAATCCCTGATGCACTGTTATTCTCTCTAGCATAGTGTCTTCCTGTTTATGTTCACTAGTGCGCACCTCAAGCACTGGTGCAACGCAGGGTTACAACACTACCCCCATCTTAGTCTTTTCGTCCCGAAAAGAAGCATGTACACGGTTGATCAGTGCAGGTGGAGGTCGATCAGTGGGAGTCACAGATTGCATGGAGCATGCTCCCCACAAAGTAATCCACACTGCTCTCTGCAGGTGCCGTTTTCTCCTTCTCCAGTTGACCAAGTTTCTCTCTACACGATGTCGCAAACATGGCCTCTCCATCCTGATGGTTTTCGCTGGCGTCAGCCACCTGACACATAGAGTGGTAGTGACAGCTCTTGTTGTTAATGCATTTGACTCATAACTCCTTTTTATCAGGCCCTTTCTAAGGATGACTTGTGAAAGAGCTGTAGACCCACATGAAGCCACGCTGTTTAAGAAACTGTCAGCCTTAGCAGTCTCAGGGAGAATTGTTTGTAAGGCACCTTTACAACGTTTCAGGTGCAAAAGTTCATCAGCTGCAGGGTTCTTCCGACCACCTTCAGGGCCTCTCTCGCTGGGGAAAACAGAAGTATCGAAGTCCACTGGTTTCAGACCCTGTTGATGGATTTCTTGACATTTGCATTCCCTTCCTTCGTGAAGCACCGCATGTACAGTCAGTTGTTGCATACTGCCTGAATGCAACAATCAAAATTCAAGTTCCCCTTGTAGGCACTGGCAGATCGATAGGGGTCCTTAAGGTCCAAAGTGAAAGGCTCTAATGCAGGCTCAAAGTTGTCCTGCTCTGTCCGGGTCGTTGTGGCACTCAAAGCTGGTACAGCAAAAGTTTCAGTCGTGTAGCAGACTTCTTCTATTGCTTCGACTGTCTCTTTCTGTTCATCTGTGTGCTTCTTGTTAAGATTGACGCATTCTTTGTAACTCAGTACAACCACAGTCCTGAATGAGTAACTGTTCATTGTTGTTGAATGATGTTGGACTCCTCTCTCTTAAAGGATTGATCTGGCCTTGCACTTTATGTATCAGTTTGTCCATAGAATGATTCATCGAATCCTGGAAGGTACAAAGTTCACGTAACCTGTTCTGCATGGTGTTCAACACCTCACCAATATCTGGTTCTACCTCAAACTTGTAGGTCTCGGGATCCGCCCCTTCATCAACCAGGTTCTGTCGAAGACTAGCTCTCATCTTCTCTTTGACACAGAAGATCCTCAGCGCCCTGGCTCGGAGCTCCTCTTTGAACTGTTTACAGCTAAGTTCATCTAGCTTCCTAAGCGTTGTCATTCTTTCCTTTCGTTGAGCTGCCCGAATCCCACTTCGACACCAATTGTTGTAACTCTTGGGTAGGCACTCAACATAAAGGCAGGCAACTCAACACAGTTTAACAGGAAATAAAGACAGGTGTTTATTCACTAGGACAAACACATAACATCCTTCTGCTTCCTCAGAGTCTTGCTACTAATTTACCAGTCCTTTGCTACTTAACCCGAATGTGGACCAACGACAGCCTTCCCCGCTTCGCGCCAGGTCCCTTCTACAACCTTCAGGCAGCACAAAAGCTGGCTTCTTAGTTTTCAAACATTCAGACTCTTCACAATCCCTGATGCACTGTTATTCTCTCTAGCATAGTGTCTTCCTGTTTACATTCACTAGTGCGCTAGTGCGCACCTCAAGCACTGGTGCAAGGCAGGGTTACAACAGTATTGCTTCTAATTTACATAAAACTAGTATGCTGTTTTGCAACAGAATTTTGGCTGCGGCCCCTCAGGCCATTGTAAGTGTTTTATGCGGCCCATACACCTTAACGAGTTTGACATGCCTGTTCTAGAGTCTAGACATTACATGAATCCTATTCCTAACAATTAACAACTAACTAAAACTAACTGTTTTTGTGGTCATTACATCTTTATTTTGATATTTAATATGAAACTAGCATGCTGTATAATGTGAGTATTGTGAGTGTTTCTGTTTGGAGTGCTAGGCCAAAAAGTCAAAGTTTGACTTTGACAGCGCATTATTTGATAAAATGGTTTGACATAGAAAAGAGAGGTTCCTATAAATCTTACGGCAGGTAAGATCATGGTTGGCCACAAATTCACAATGCTGTTAATTAGATTCTTTGTACAGATTATGTATATCTACATATCATCCATAGTATTAACTTCCTCCCCCGCAAAGAGCAATCTACAATCTTTCAGGACACACACCTCTGTTCAATCAACAAATTTAATTCCACACACCTACCCCTTTGTAGGTGCTCCCAACCTTATGAAATCCTAAACAGATCTTCTTTGAATGCCCCTTCCTAATCAACCTTAGGCAGACCCTACTACCACTACAGCCCAACATATCTAGCACCATGTACAGCAGTGCTGAACAACAGAAGAGAACAGCACACTATTTTACCTTGGCATAGTCTGCAAAAGAGCTCACAGCTCAATAGGGAAAAGCTGGCTAGAAGAAGAAGAAGAATATCGCCAGCTATAAACTGATAGGAAGAGAAAGAAAATAAAACATATAGAAATAATTGCCCTGTAGAGCAGACTCACTGACCTATATAAATATTGCCAGCTAATGTATAATGATAAATTAAACAGGAATATAGACTAGATTGCTAGATTACTAGCAGTATTTTTAAAAAAGGGGGGAAAGTAAAATATTATTATTATTATTATTATTATTAAATTAAAAGGGTAAAGGTGTAGATGAATGCCATCTTAAATATTTTAAATTGTGTCTACTAGCATCTAGACTTACCTAACACTTATGTAAGATTGTTCTTTATTGATTTCTTATTAGCTTTTAACTTCATTTACTTATTAAAAAATGAAAGTGTTGAAGATTAGTCCATTAATAATAATTTTGGCTAATTATTGACCTCAGAGAGTTAGGGTAATCAATGTAATATCAAATGCACGTATAATTAACACAGGGGTGCCCCAGGGGGCTGTAACTATGGTTCATTTTGTACATTGATTTTCAATCCCAAATAGTCCTTTTTGCTCCTTCACAAAATTTGCTGATGATAATAATTTTATTTATAATATTATAATAATGATGCAGCTCTTCTTGCCCTGCTCTCTGAGAGCTCAGAGGTAAATGAGTATTTCAGAGAAATAGAATACATTGAAAATACTGTAAAGAAAATTTTGTAATATTAAATGTAAAAAAAAGAAATGATAATCGATTTTGGGGGGAAAAGAAGGAAAATGATATTTACTTAGAAAAATGTCCCCATTTAATGTTAGTGAAAAGGCCTTGGCTCAAATCTGCAGTATTTTGAGTTTTAATATCACTGTCTGGTATGGCAATCTGAACACTAAAAATAAAAATAAACTCCAGAGAATCCTAAATGCTGCTGGTAAAGTCATTGGCAAAAAACAAACCCCATTTGGGCAGCTGTTTGAGAAAAATATTCATAAGAAAGCTAAAAAGATTATAGAAATAAAAATCACCCTTTGGATCAGGATTTTGTGATTTTACCATTACAAAAGAGATACAAGACACTGATAGCAAAGACAAAAAGACACAAAAACTCTTTTGTCCCCTGGCAATCAAATCACTAAATAAAATTGAATAATCTGATATAGACTTTTCACATTTAAATTATGAACTATTGTGAATGTATATTTTGGTTTTCTATAGTTATCTTGTTTTGTTTGGTGCAATGCGAGGAAAAAATATATCTATAGGTAATTTGATATTTTGTTTATAATTTTGAAATCATTAAATACAATTCAACTATCTGATATAAACATTCCGCTTGTATATTATGAGTGAATCTGGTTTGAAATGTTTGAATGTATATTTTTGTTTTCTATAGTTATGCTTTGTTTGGTGTAATGCACAAATTGTAAAACAAATTTCCTTTTAGATAATAAAGATTATTATTACAGAAACCAAAAATGTGTTCTCACATTTAGTTTGCAATCAAATGACAGTTAAAAGGTGGTGTTTTTTTTTTTACATATCTTTAGTTGTTGTTTTTAAATATATAAATATATATATATATATATTTTAATCCTTAATTGACATTGAACAGCAAGTAAATGCATTGGACATAACTCCAGATAAACAGTTGATAGCTGCTGCAGGTAATTTTTATTTTTTTACATCTTTTATTCTGTGTTTACTCTAAACTAAAGGCTAGCATGATTTTCACTACCAAAATTTGTTAAATATTTCCAATCTTAGGTTATCAGCATATTCGCATGTATGATATCAATTCCTCCAATCCTAATGCTCTGATCAACTATGAAGGTGTCCAGAAGAATGTCACATCTGTTGGGTTTCATGAAGATGGGAAGTGGATGTATACTGGAGGAGAAGATCATACTGCCAAAATATGGGATTTAAGGTTTTGATATGAATTTGGTTCAATATATTACTAATATATTGTGTTCATAAAAGCTTGATCTATTAGAAGGTGTACTGTATAAATTCTTTATCTACCATAGTTTATTGAATAATTTCATTCTATTACATTGATGATGTGTTAAATAGCTTCTCTCTTTATGTCAAATGTATCTCCATTGAATCTAAGAATACAGGCAGTTCAATAGTTCCATTGTTTAAATATTTGAAGGTGTCATAGTATATATTTAATTATGTTATTTGTTAGAGTACAGTTTTGGTGGTATTGCGGTAAACATTGTAATTATATTATATATAATTTATTAATGTGTGTTTGAGCTTATGTTAATATTTTTTTTAAAGGTCTAGAACATTACAATGTCAACGAATATTTCAAGTGAAAGCCCCAGTTAACTGTGTGACATTACATCCTAATCAGGTACTAATTTCAAGAATGTTTTTTTTTGTAAATTATTAAATGAAAAATTGGTCAAACATTGAAATATTTTTTATTTAACTTCATTAGAACTTATTAAATAGGGTCAAGTCATGTAATAAAGTTGATGTAGAGTGTATTTGTTTTAGTTTTTCATTTATTATCTTCCTGCTCTTCTCATATCTATTCTATAGGAAAGAGAATGTAGACTTAATGCTTATTTTTTAGAAGAGAAATTTGTGATTCCTAAAAGAATTTATCCTATGTTTCTTACTTGTTTTCTCTGTTATACTTGCTAAGGATAAATTGGTCAATTCTGGTATGTTTTGCAACCATCTTCCTCTTCCTCATTCCTCACTTACTGCTACATTGTACTTTGCCATGCAGAAAAGTTTTCAGGGCTATTGAATCTTGTCATGCAACCATATTATTTATATAAAGATTTTGGTTTTGTAATGCTAGACAAAACATAATTACATTTTTGCAAAACTTATATCAACTCACTCTGTCTGTCTTTCGGGTAAAATGTTTGTACTTGTTATTTCTCCCACATCCAATCTCGGATGAAGCTGAAGTTTTGCACACTTATTTCTTTTACCTAAAAAAACAAGAATCAATAAAAATTAACCTTTATACTTTGCTTTAATGTTTCAAGCTAACAATAGATAAATATAAAACCTTCTATTTTCATAAGCACTTCTCTGGTACAGCAGTTATTATGTTGGCTTGAAGAGGCAAGAGCCTTCAAGTTTGAATCCAAGTCGTTCAACTTAAAATTTTTTTTTCATAAGTGCATTTAAAAAGTGATCACGGTAATATTCACCCAGATATTCCCTTCTCTCTCCCTTATTCTTATTCCTAACTGGTCAAGACCATTTGAAGGATCATAGCATATTGAGAAAGCTAAAAGCATGAAATTGCACTATCTAAACAAAAACAAGAGGTAAAACTATTTCTAATCCTACAGATTTCTTATTGTTAGACCTATTACAAAGTCAATTACATGACTGATCCACACTAATTGATACAACATAGCTTAATATAAGCTTTTTTTTTTTTTTTTTATTTTTTTTTTTTCTTCTTGTCATTGTTTTTACATGGTAAATATATTACTTATATATTGTGTTCATAAAAGCTTTATCTATTAGAAGGTGTACTGTATAAATTCTTAATAAACTATATATATATAGTTTATTTAATGTCATCCACATGATTTTATTCAGTTTTTTTTTCTTGTACTTCATTGTTTGACTAGGGAGAACTCTATGTTGGAGATCAAAGTGGCTCTATTCATTGCTGGGATTTGAAAACAGATATTAATGAACATCTGGTAAGTAGTATTTCTAACTTTTTATTTTCAGAAAGGCTGTTTAGTTTTATAGTGGCTAACTTAAGTTGTAGCTGTAATGAATTAGATGCCTCAGTAAAGCTAAAAATGTACATGATACCCACTTCTACATAACTACATCATTTTTCAACAAAGATTGCTTCAGAAAATTTTGTAAGTTAACAAAAAAGGAAAGAAGTTATATAGGCTTAAGGAGTAGTATTAACTTGACCAGGTTTACTTTTAACACCCTTTGTGCTATCCAGGGCTTCAGAGTGCTCTTCTGTATTTCAACTTGTTCATTTTTATGAAAACAAATATCAACAATCTCCAGGACATTCGTCAACATATGCTTAATGTGTTGAATAACTAACGATTGTTTTTTTTTTTAATACTTTCCAAAAACAGCTTCAATTTTTCTTGTAAATTATTAGTTTTTTAAATGATGGCTCTTTTGTTACTGAGACAATAATAAACTACTTTGCTACAATATTGCTGTGACAGTCTGTGCACATAAACCAATCACAATGCAAAGGTTGAGCTTGTTTCTGTTTCACCGGTCTTGGAATGTGTAATTGAATAGAAATCATTTATCACTGCATCCCTATTAATGAGTTTAATAATGTCATCGAAACATCTTTAAAAATGTCACCATTGAAACATGAAAATAAAAAGGTTTCAAAGACAATTTGTCTGGGAAAAAAAAGTGGTCCGTTCAGGCAATAAAAATACAGGTTTCCATATTTTCAGAAGCTATGAATTAAAAACTATCAACTACAACCCTACCTCCGTCAATACAAAAAGAAGAGAAGTGCTTGTGTCAAAAGTGTTGCTGATACTTTTATTAGTTTGACTAACGACTTGATACCACAGGATACGAAGATTTATTAATGTTATTATTATTACTTTGTTAATAGTCACATGTATTAAATAAACTGATAGTTATGAAGATATAGTTAAATGTGAACCTGGCCTAACTGATGTAATTGAATGATTATCTAATTGATTTTGTTTGTAAAGGGCCAATCTCTCATTCAAAGCCTCAACAAAGAAATATTTCCCTGTAGTTCAGATTTGTGGTTCATTTTGCTCACATTGCCGCTTCACATGAAAAATATGAAACACTACTTATTAATTGTTGTTTTTAAATTTTATTTGGCTTACATGCTTACAAAATAGAGTTTTTCTCTTTTAAAGAAAAGTAAACAGTTTTTTAAAAAGTAAATAGCTAATATGACAGAAAATACTGAACTTAGAAATGACCAAAAATTAAAACCATTGGAGATTCAAGGAAAAAATAAAAAGCTTTTTCAAGAAAAATAACTCTAAAGCTTGTTGGAATGGCTTGAAACAAATTACTGGCTATGTACCTAGGCGCGAACCAATGTGTGTCGCTGTCAATAACAAATTTGTCAATGATTTAAATGATTTCTACAGCCGCTTTGACTACCATAACACCGTGATTTATTGGCATCATTTGAAAACAGCAATCTAGACCAATCCCAAGAACTGTTTAATAAAACAAGAAGTGACTAAAATATTTAAACAAGTAAACACAATACCAAAGCCTCGGGACCCGGCAAATTAAGTGGAAAACTTGTAAAGCTATGTGCGGAACAACTTGCATATATCTTTTGTGCTTTATTCAACAAGTCCTGGCAAACTAATAAAATACCTTCCGTTTGGAAGACGTCTGAAATAATAGCAGTACCCAAAAAGAAGATCATTGCTTCCAACAACAACTTACGTCCCTTAGCACTTACATCAATTCCAATGAAGTGCTTTGAGAAAATAAAATGATTTTAAAATATCTACTGAAAGAAGTCGAAACACGTCTTGACCTGCACCAGTTCGCTTACAAACCGTCAAGAAGTACAGAAGATGCAATACTATTCATAATGAATCATCTATACCATCATCTAGATACTCAGAGACACTACGCCAGAGTATTATTAGTAGATTTTTATTCGCATTCAACATCATCCAGCCACATCGCATGATACAAAAACTATCTGAATTGAAGGTTAGCAAAAACATACAAGCTTGGATTCTAAACTTTCTTATCAAACGCCCACAATATGTAAAAGTGAACGGGCATGTGTCAGGCACGAGAGAACTTAGCACTGGAGCGCCACAGGGGTGCGTCCTGTCACCAGTATTGTATATCATATACACAAATGACATTCAGAGCCTATCAGCTGACACTCCCATCATAAAATTTGCTAGCGACACAGCAATCATTGGTCTTATTGCAGGTGACGAAAAGCTGTACCATTCAACAATTAACACTTTTTACCAATGGTGTATCGATAACTTTCAAATTTTAAATGTTCAGAAAATAGAGAAATGATAATAGATTTTAGGAAACATAAAGGCCATCTTGCAGAAATTCAGATAAACAACCAAACCATAGAATAAGTGCAAGAATATAAATACCTAGGTACAACCATCAACAACAAACTGAAATGGCGTGAACACTGTCAAAACCTTTACACCCAAGTTCACTAACATTTCTATCTTAGAAAGCTAAGGAAATTTAACACCAACAAAACAATAATTAAACTTTCTTATACAGCAACCATCAGCAGTCTAATTAACTTTGTCATCACATGCTGGCATGGTAATACTTCACTGGCACTGACTAAACAGACTAATTAAAAAAGCATCATATATCACTCGAACACAGCTACCATATCTTGAAGAATTTTTTCATGAAAGATGCCTTTCCAAAACACTCACGATTTTTAAAGATAACCTGCACCCATTAAACCACTGTTACATAAGATCTGAACGAAGTGGTCATCTCCTTTCCATTAGGACTAAAACAGAAAGATTTAAAAACTCCTTCATCACACTTTCGGTCAGAGTGTTACAAGATCATCTGTCGTCATCGAGAAGTAAATAGAAGTCTATTTATAAAGCGCTGGTTATGAGAGTGTATGTGTTTCGTGTGTGAATGTTCGTATTTGCATCTATATTGTTATTGTACAGTAGTTACTTTGAGGTTGTCAATTGTAGTCAAGCTGAATTTCCATTTGATTGGATCAATAAAAATTATCTTATCTATAAATGTGTTATAATATGCTACATACTTACTAACTAGTCTCCAGTCTGTTTTACTATCAATAGTGAATAGTTATAAAAATGGTGTATTTGTATGAAAAAACTGCTTGCATAGTTGATTTTAATAGTAATTTTTTTCACTTTGAGCAAAGAAAAAAGTAGCAATTGAATCAGAACTTAAAAGGATCTAAAATATCATGATATCGAATTTTCAATATCTTTACTTGTTTATGAGATCAAAATGGGATGGATGGACAGACAGAAACTAATAGTGGTTATTCCCTTTTCAAGGGCTGCTAAAAATAGTTTGTGGTCATGCTTTTAGTTTTCTCAATGTGTTATGATCCTATCATTTGTCTGGACCAGATGGGAAAGGGAGAGGGGGAAGAAAGAGTATCTGGGTGAATTTTACCTTGATCACTTTATAAAAAAAGTTGTACTACTTGAATTTGAACTCAGTGCTCATTTATCCTCAAGGGGACTAATTCAACTTATACCACATCTGTCAAGTACAATTTCTTTCCCTTGTTCAATACCAAACAAATTAATTAATTTTCAATAGTTAATTAACAAATACATTTTTTTTTCTTTAAAATTTTTATTTTGTCAGGTACAAGAAATGATTGTGCAAAATTTCAACTTGATCCAAGATTGGGTGTTGGAGAAATAATGTGTACAAAATTTTTAGCAGACAATATCTATGATTCTGCAGTGGCGAAACGTTGCATAACGCATCAGTTTAGATTAATATTTTAAACTGTTAGAACTATTTATTAAAATGTTTGAAATCATTCCAATTCAGTTGCATATTTCCAATGAAATAGACAAAAAATGCTAATTTTAGATCATTTTAAATGATAGATTATGATATATTGGACTTATGGCCTCCTTCAGCTGCGAAGCAACTATTGATTATCTCTTATATAGAAAATACAGCATATAGGTATGTTAGCAGCCCCTACCTAAATATATTCTCATATTTTACTTTTGTAACTTCAAGTTGGGAAATTTGGGTCCACACACATATTTTATACTTCAACAACATAGCCCATTTTATCTCACTTATTTTTCAGAATATGCTTAATTATCTTGAGGACTTAAACATTGATGTATGTAATTCAATATATTAAATTTTAACAACTTTTCAATTTAGATTCCAGAACCAGAAGCAGCCATTACTTCTGTTAGCATTGATCCAATGGGTACACTAATGGCAGCTGTCAATAATAAGGTAGTCAAATGTTATTTGTTAAGAAATGTAAAAGTAACTTGCAATGTTAAAAAGTAATTGACATAAAAGAAATCATTACTCTTTCCAAATAAAATGGTCTTTTGCTCTTTTAAAAATGCTCTACAAGATATTAATCTTTTACTATCACATAGAATTACAGTAGAATCTGATTTAAAAACTGGAGCTGTTGGAAATCAACATAGTGTAATAAATGCTTTTTCTTAAACCATAGTATTGTACGGTGATCCTCTGCCACTTCACGCTTCATTCTTTGCGGCTCCATCAGTTTTCAATAAATATTAACGAGAAAAATAATTTGCGTATCTTCGCTTCTTTGCGGGCTTTCTGCAGAACTTGTTGCCTCAAGAAGCCCAGTAAGCTCTTCTCTTCATTCATCATAATTATTGACAATCATCATCATCATCAGTGTAAATATTCATCATCATCAATGTACATTGCTTGTGCAACTCCTATAAACACAGGAGCTTTGCGTATAATAGTGAGTACCTATTAAGTTATATCACAGATTTTAGTCCTCGAGGGTGGTTCTGGAACGTAACGATAATGGAGGGATCACTGTACATTAAATTTTTTCTTCACTTTGTCGGCAACCACTTTTTATTTTTGTGAAATATTTGTAGGGTAATTGTTATCTATGGACAATGACCACTAGTAGGTCAAATGGACCTTCAAATTTACACCCAAAGAAGAAATTTCAAGCTCATAGCAAGTACATTCTCAAATGTCTTTTTAGCCCAGACTCAACGTAAGTATTTAAACAAAGTAAATTATATACAAATACTAGCATAACAAACTGACTACACTCGTTGATTTGTCCCTAGGCTTTATACTGTTTACTAAGGCCGGAACATCCCCTCCTTTTTTTTTTTTTTTTTTTTTTTGAAATTCCAATAAATGTACATATTTGTATCAGTTACAATGAAATTTTAAAACTGTGAACTGTCTCTCTCTCTGGAACCCCCTTTTTGTTTTTTTCATCCCTTCCCCTCCCAACACACACACATGCTTTTGGCCCATGAATTCATTTAGCTATCCCCCCCCCTTCCCCTCCAAAAAGGTTTGTCCTAGTACAGGGCTGGCGAACCTATGGAACGCATGCCCGAAACGATTTTGTGTGGCATGCGACGACGATGATATTAAGAAATGTGCTTTTTGGAAAAATCACGGATACTCAAATTAGGGTTAATTAATAACGTTCAATTATTTCCGAGAACTGTAAATAATATGGAAGAAGCGCTAGTGGATCATATTCAATATAATTTTTTCATATGACTGTGTTTCATTTGGGGAGCATAGGGCATAATAATTTTTTTTCAAGACAAATCTCGTATTTGAATGAGATCTCCTTAGCTTCCGCAACCGTGTCGGTCTTACATCGATTGCTAGCGTTGCCATCAATAAACTTTTATCAGAATAATTACCATAACATTTCATTCTCAAAAAGAAAAAAAAAGAAAACTTAATGAAGAAGAAGGAAGTGGCAGACCTTTTCAAGAGTGGTGGACTGAAAGATATGGAATAATTCACAGAGAAAACAAGGCCTGATGTGCCATGTGTTTGGAAAGTGTTGTTTGTCGGACATCATCAGTAAAACGTCATTATGAGTCCAATCACAGCTGGCTTTTAGGCAAAAGCGAGGATGAGCAAAAAGAACATATATCGCGTGAGTTTAAAAAAGTGATTTCACAATCCAGTTCTTTTGTAAATTTTGTTAAAAGTCCTTCTAACTTAGTGGCTGCAAGTTTTGAAGTTTCAAAAATTATAGCTAAGCATGGAAAACCTTTAAGTGATGGTGATTATATCAAGGAAGCAATGTTAGAATGTGCGTCTTATTTGTTTGAAGACTTTCAAAACAAGGATAAAGTCATTCAGGATTTGCCAATAAGCCGAAACACGGTTAAAGCGAGAGTTATGAAATTGCACGTTAATATTCAAGAACAAGTAAAGAAGGATATTAATACATGTCAAGCCTATTCTATTTGCCTTGATAAAAGTACTGATGTGACATCGTCCGCTAGACTGGCCATCATTGCCAAATATAGCAAAGGAAATGAAATACACGAAGAACTAATAAAATTAGCAACTTTACCAACGACAACAACAGATGCAGATATATGTCAAACTGTTTTGACTGAACTCTGATATGCAGGTGTAGATCTCAAAAAAATAGTTTCTTTTACAACTGATGGTGCTCCAAGTATGACTGGAAAAGATGCAGGTTTCATTACTTTGTTTACAGGACATGTTGGACACCCACTAATAACTTTTCACTGCATTGTGCACCAACAAGCCCTATGTTCAAAAAACGGCTTAAAGGAACTTGAAGACTAATGAAATGTGTAACAAAAAACGTAAACTTCATTACTGCCCGTACTTTGAATAAGAGAAAATTTGAACAGCTGCTAAATGAAGTTCAGTCCAGTTACTCTGGCTTATTAATGTACAACAACGTACGTTGGCTAAGCCGAGGTCACATTCTGGAACGGTTTGTGGAATGCCTTGATGAAATTCGAATCTTTATGGATGATTACAAACAAAATTGCTCAGAATTGACAAATGTTGACTGGCTTATCAGACTTTTTTTTACCGATTTTTCATCCCATTTAAATGAATTTAATACGAAGTTGCAAGGTTTCGGAAAATCTGTCGATCAGGCATTTGACATCTTGACAACATTTAAGAAAAAGTTGAAGATTTATAAACGTGACATAGAGAAGGAAAAATTATAATAATTTAACAAGCTGAAGAAATTTTATGATGATTTAAAAGTTCATGATACTACTGGCAAAGATTATCAGATAAGATTGTTTTTAGAGATAATTGACACAACTGCGTTTTGAACAATTTTGAAAATTTGAGTACACCTCCAAATTTATAAAATATCCAGATACAGTAGATTTTGAAACTCTGGATTTGACCATGCTTTCTTGGATGGGATTACACGACTTTGAAATGCAACTTGTTGAGTTTCAATCCAGCGCAATTTGGAGACAGAAATTTATTGACTTATGAATATGACTTGAATTAATTGAACGTGAACGGTTAAATGGATCATTAGAACCTCAGATATTAGCAGAAAATGAGATTCTTCAAGTTTGGAATGACCTGGCTAAAACTTTCAATTCTCTGATAAAAGTAGTAACATCCATTCTGTCAATTTTCTTGTCTACTTACTCATGCAAATCTTTATTTTCTACAATGAATTTTATTAAATCAGATGCCAGAAGTTGCTTGACCGATGAATTAAGTGCAGCGTGTGTAACTTTGAAGAATTCACGGTATACACCAGATATCAAACTGTTATCGTCTACCACACAGCAGCAGAAGTCGCACTGATTGACCTGCCCTAAGACTTCAAATCTGTAGGTCAGGATAATAAAATTGAATAAACAAGTAATATTGTTACTAAGCTGTTTTTATATGTGCAGTTGACTTACTTATATAGCGGCATCACTAGTAGACCTACTGGGCACGCAACAATCTTCATTGTTTTTAAATTGAAATTAATTAGCACTCGGACTGAAAAAGGTTCGCCAGCCCTGTCCTAATACTACCTCCAATTTTTCTTCAGCTTCTCAGTTCCCTATCCAAATATTTACTATACTCTTTGTTGCTATTAGACCGGTAGCCCTCCCCCTTACACACAATTGCTTTTACACTTTTCGCCCCTTTTTATTTCAATGACAACCGCTTTTTTTTTTTTTTTTTAGAATCCTCTAATTTTTTTGGATTCTAGGCATAGCATCTTTGGTTAGTTTTACCCCTTTTTTTTCCTCCTTAAATCATAAGACAAGCAATGTATGGTATTAGATATTGGGCAATTGTTTACAAAAGTGATGGCAACATAAATAGATGAAAACCCCTGTCCTCACCCACATATTGTACCAAATACAATTTTAAAAATTTTACTCCAACTCTCTCTATATGTAAACATATACAAATAGATGGATATTTTTGATAGATAATTAAACAATACTTATTAAAAATCTTCAATTTGTGTCCAGGCTCTTGGCTACAACATCAGCAGATGGCACTTGTCGTATTTGGCGAACAGCTGATCTATCTTTATGTACTGAACTTAAGGATAAGTCTCAAAGATGGGTGTGGGATTGTGCTTTTAGTGGTGACTCACAATATATTATTACAGGTACGGTATAAAACATGATGTGTTATTACTAGATTTGAAATTAAAGTATAAAGTAAAAATTTCAACAACTTTTTAAAGTCATAAGAATCTTTTTTTTTTCACTAGCCTCTTCTGATAATAATGCCAGACTATGGAGTGTAAATGATGGACAAATCAAAAGAGAATACAATGGTCATGAAAAAGCAGTTGTTTGTTTAGCATTTAGGGATGAAGTTGTTGCCTAAGTTTTATTTTTGGTGTAAGATTCCTGTATGTGAACATTTAATTTATTAAATTGTTTTACTTTGTACAAAAGAAAAAGTCTGTGTGTGTATGTTTATAAAAGCATTATTTTAGTTAAAGACATTTGACATTAGGTACTGAGAATGTAAGAGCTAATGAATAAGTCGTTTGTGTAATTACACTGAACAAATGATCAACAATTAAATGTAAATTTAATATAGATTTTTTTTTAATTCAGTTTCTACCCTATATCCAAACTTAAACTTGTTATGTGACTAGATAAATGTTAACAATGATCTGCTTATAATATCCTAAAAATTAAGCTTGCTGACATGGAAGTTAAATACAAGTACAAATAATATTGGTGGTCAAAAGTAATTTGAAAAAGTAATAAATAATGAACAAAAAAAAATCACCTAACAAATAGAAAAAGTTATTGTTTTCCTAACTTATTTACCTTATCAATTTAAATTTATAAAATAACTTCAATAAATCTAGTGACACAGGTTATAAAACAGTTCAATGGATTTGTATCACAGTATTTGCCAAATCAATAAGAAATTGGTACTCATTCAATGTTATGATAATAGAAACAACTCACAAAACAATGATTACCAATACCCATATGTGAAATTGTGCAGTTATTATTTTCCATTTCCATTGGAAATACCAAGAAAATTGAAACATAAACAATGTTGACAGAAAGAGTAGAAGATAGATTTTTATACATCAAGTAAAAGAAATGTATGTAATGTATAGTTTTATCTATCAATAGCGTGTGTTACAACATTTGAACAAGAATGCTCTCAGTCCTTTCAAATAGTTAAACATGAGTGAGTCACATGGGATCAAACATTAATGCAACAGTTCTCAAACTGTGGGATGCAGACCCTAGCTTACAAAAGGGGAGTGAGGTTGTCAAATAATCTCTTAAATTTTATTTTTTCCACCCCTTCTTAACGTCTTTGACTTGTACTCTGCTTAATAGGAGAAATAAAATGCTGCAGGAAAATGCCTGGTTTACAGCACTCCCCTAGAATGTCTAGCTCATAACTGGTAAAAATGTAAATTTTTGGTCAATGGGGCATCACCAATAAAAGTTTGACAAAACTGAATTAATGTTTCTAAATTGACTTTTAAAGCTTGTAAATATGAATTAATATAAAAAGGATAGACTTTAAAGCTCCTAAGAGAACATGAGAAAGTGCAATAAAAAGAACATTTTGACACAATAATTTACTTTCAATGTGTCAGGTCTTATATACACAACCTTTTTATGTTGCCACATTGAGCAAATGGTTGATTTTGACACTTAAAATAAATGCCTAAACTCAAACTCAACTCAAAATAAATGCTTTAAATTGCTATATGATAGGCAAGTCTTTTTTTTTTTTGTAATCCTTTTCTGAGATCTACTAGTAATTGTAAAGTTAGATTGCTTTATTCCTGGTAGATATGGCTCGTCAATGAGTTAGATTTTAATTTGAAAACACTCAGATTTATTTCCTATAATATTGGTTCAATGTTTTCAAATTGATTCAAAAACAAAACATTTTCTTGAAGCTTAAATAACTAAATAAAATAATAGGTGATCATGCAAAACTAAAAGGACAGACAACCCTGACATTGTATTTTGAATGCAGAAAATTTATATATATTTAATGAATTAGTAATGTTCCTAAAACAGCAACAACAAAGTTTAGGTTTAAACTTCTACTGACATTCACACAGTAATTGTAAAAAAGAGAATGCCAGAATGAGAGTTTCACTAAAGATAACAAGTCAAATTTTAGTAATGCATTTCAAAATTCTTAATAACATAACATGACAAATAAAATACAAAAAGAAATTTGAATAATTTTTATTACACAAACATTTTTCATAAAATCTAGAAAAGGTAAACAATATGTCCCTTTAATAAAGTTGGTATGTTAAAATATAATTTCACATTTAAATAATGCAAGTAGATTTAAAAAAAAAAAAAGGGGGGGGGGGGGACTATCTATAATGAATATCACCAAGGTTAAGAATATTATGTGTATTTCATTTATTCAAAGGTAATGATAGTCATAAGACATTCTGTAAATAGAAACAACTACCTAGTAGTTCTTTATTTTCCTTTAAATGAATAATTTCAGCTGATGAGTAAATCCAATTAAACTAATTATAAAAATATAATTTAAGGAACTTATTAGTTAACTTTTTTGTCTGCAATTCTAAAGACATTAACAATACAAATATTATTATGGACACTAGACAACAAGAAGGATCTGAGCCCCAAAGTGCTTACAGGGAATGTAGAATAATTACAGTCGTTATTGAAAAATTAATAATCATGAAAAAAAGCTAATAGATTATTCCGTCTTCAGTATTTTAAATTTCAATGTCTGAATGTTTGGCAACATTTAAACATTTATTTCTAAATATTTGATATTAAATCTTTAGGCTAAAATTTAAAGAATTCAATTTACAAAATTGACAAAAATAATCATGTAGAAGATCATTTTACCCCCCCCCCCCCCCCCAAATCTTTAAATGACTTATAACTTTGAAGATATAAATTAAATAGTTGCTATGATTGTAACTAACATTCTCATTAACAGTGAATCTCTTATTCATGTTAAAAGTCAAGTTTATTTAAAATGTATACCAGTGCAACAAACAAGTATATGGTATTTTATTTAAAAAAATCATTACACCTAAAAGAACAAATTCAAGTACTTTTAGTGTATGAGTGTTAGTCTTTGACAATTATCCAAATACTGCACCACAGTGATTACATCGGCGTTGTCTCATTGCTAAACAACAAAGCAGACCAATAGGAAAGAACAGGATAGCACAAAGGACACCAAGACAGGTAAAGTCATCCTCAAGAATTCCAACCTAGGGAAAAAAAAAGAAGTAATCAGGGAGGAAAATGACAAAAAATTTTTTAGTTCTCAATCAAAGCAAAGTGACCTGTTTTTGAATGAATGGTTTCTTTCAGTAATCTTTACTTTCCCTATATCAATTTGAAGTAAAAAAAAACAGTGCTTCCACAAAGAATCATGCTTAAAATTTTGTGTTACATAAACGCTGATCTGCTCAGCCATTCAGTATTGTTAGCTATTTATTTCTACAAAATATAGATTAAACATTCATTACTTTGTATCATTGTAAGATATTTCACTTGCTTTAACTCTTTCTCTCCTAATTGATGATGCCAACGTTGATTTGACTCCCACTAAACTAAATTGATTTTTCGATTTAAAAACATTAATTTGTATTGTGTAAAAAGAGCATGCATTCTCCTATAATTCAATACCAAATATAACATTTTCTGATGGCAAACACAAAAGTTATTAAAGTTTAAGTATAACAGAATAGTGAAATACATATGAGCAAAACAAATAATACTATCGGAACGAGAAAAATAATTACGGAGAGAAAGAGTTAAAACCAAACTTATTTTGAACAGGAAGGAAAAAAATCAAAACTAAGGAACAAAGTAACAAATTTGTGAACATATTGTTATTTAGGTTGGAAACTAGGAAACAAATAATATAATAATTGAGCTATAAAGACCAATTGTCAACATATTGTTGTGTTACAGAAACCACATATTCCCCTCAATGAATCTATTAAAACAAAATGGGAACACAACACTAAACATTATGATTTTGAGTAATAGGGATCAAATATTTAAATAAAAAAATATTTGCCCCAACATTCTTTGCCTTTGGTTTCATTGGATTCTAAATACTAAGTTAAAATGTAAATCTTACCCTGCAAGCAGGACACCCTCCAACCAGTACAACTTGTTGTGTAGGTGACTGTATAACAACATTACTTGTATGATATGATGGGACTGATCCAGATGGATAACCCATAGGCTGTGATGGGTACCCTTTATTATCATAGCTTCCTGGTGGTGGAGGTGGTGGATAAGCTGATCCTGAGGGTGGATAATGTGGCTGCTGATACCCTCCAGCTGGTGGAGGGTTTACAGTCCCATAAGAAGGCTGATAGGCTGAACAAAGAATAGATATCTTATACAATAGAGATTTGATTAAAAGAATGCTTCTAAACTAGGTTACTAATATAGCTAAGTATATTTTATAAGCAAATATTAACTTCAATATTATTATTAAGATAAAAAAATTTAAGTTAACAAAAAGAAACTTTAATTCAAAATATTTGAAGTATTTATATACTAGCATAAACCACCAGCTACTTTCATTGGTTTGTTCACAAGCTATAAATTGTTTATTTTACTATTTTTTTAAACTTTTAACAATAATAATAAACATTCCTTTAGCCAACAGATTCAGTATCAATTACTTTGAATTGGACTGATTCGTAAATTTGGGTATCACTTACTTCTCCCCCTCCCACCAACTCTCCACTCTTCATTTAAAAAATAGTCTTATTTACACTATCTGACTATTTATCTTCTTATTCTAAATGTTTGATAGGCTCTATGATATTTTTAATTTTATTTATTCTTCATTACATCATACAAATCCTAATAGTCCCATAATGTTTTAACTGAAATTTCCCTTTTTTTTTTTCACTTTCAACTGCCTGTAAATTGAAGTAATCATTACATCTAATTAGTACGGCTTGCTTTATAACGCCCACCCCCAAATATGTTTTGCCTATGAATTTGATTACAGGTATCACCCCTCCCTCAATGTCATAAAAAAATAGTCCTACAACAAAATAATATATTTATACCTACATTTCATTTTTTTTTTAACACATAAAAACATGTATTCAGTCAATGCACACAAAAACACATTTTCAAGTACGATCTTGTATTTGTTGAAATGTTTTCTTAAAAAATTATATTGGTTCAAAATTGCTAATAAAAAATCATTTTAAATTGTTAATTTTAACCCCTGCAGTATTTACTGTGAAAATGGCTTAATTTTCTAGGTGCAAGGTTAGTAATAACATGTTTTTTCATCCTCCGCAAGTGGGAGAATTTGCGATAGGTGAGTGGTGAAAGAGTCAGAAAGGACCCTTAAAATATATAATAGATAGGTGTATATGTAATTTGTATAATATGTACATATACACCTAGACATTCACATACCCTAACACACACTGATATAAATTTATATGGATGTTTGGGCAAGGTCATATTAATCTTTATTTCTAAAGGAATTTCTGAAACTTACTAATCAAGCAAGTGCATAATTACTAATGGAAAAAGCAGTAAAAATACTACTGCTGTAGTCTACAACATAGGTTACATTGCATACTGCCATTATAACATATAATAATTTTTTTTTAAGTTGGTGGTCCCTTTCAATACAGTCTGTGCATGTTTTATATTGACTATTTAGAAAAATTTCTGAATGAACTACAAAAGTTAGAGAGAGCTACTTTAAATGACATTTGTATTATGATATTAGTTTAATTTCCAGTATAAAACAATGCTTAGTGAGCTGTATCTATTTTTTTTCCAACTACCGGTACATTAGTTTATCTTGGGAAAAGGATACTTAAGAAATCATTGACTTATTTTTGAGCAGAAAAATACTTTTTTTTTAAATTTAAATTTTAGCTTTATGCCAAAACTGTAAATTATTCTGATGTACCTGATACATATTTAAGAAAACTACTTACCACCTGCAGGCAAAGATGGATTTTGTTGCATAGTCTCATTATAGGTTGGCGGGGCAGCAGGAGCTGACATATTGTATTATGATTTCAGCTTAGTACCTAATAAAAAATATTGTAGAATTGATAGCAATTATGTATGAATTATGAATCTATTATATGTAAATATGTAACTAAATATATTGTATATACAAAATGTCTACTATGTTAGTATGTAGGAAAACTAATGCTTATCGTTTGACAAGTGTTTACAAATGATTCCTTATGATTCCATTACTGGCATTATTAATTATGGTTGATAACTGGTGTATTGCCATCGCTGATTTAATGGGCGTACCCCCCCCCCCCCCGAAATGAAATTCCCCTCCCCTCTTTTTTTTGCTTTCATTTTGTTTATTTATTAGTACTAAATCATCACTTGCCACAGCACAGCCGAGGGGGTTTTGAGTTAAAAAAAAACCTACCGGGGGGTTTTGAGATTAAAAAAACCCTATCAGGGAGTTTTGAGATACAAATCCCTCTACCAGGGGGTTTTGAGTTTAAACCCCCCTACCAGGGGTTTTGCAGTTAAATCCCCCTCTTCTATAAACAAAACTAAAAAAATGCAAATGACAATTCCAAATTCCAAGAAAACAGCTAAGGAAGATTTTAACTTTAAAACCGCCTCCAAAAATTACGATAAACCCCCTCTCAATGTAAAAAAAAGCAAATTACACACTCACAATTCTATGAGCCTAGCCAAAGGGGTTTTGAGTTTACCCCCCCCCCCCAACAGTTGGGGTTTGAAGCTAAAAAGTACCTATTCAATATAAAAAAATTTAATTACACACTATAAAATCTATGAGTGAAGCCAAAAGGGGTTTAAGTTTAAAACCCCCTGCCAGCGGGGTTTGAAGCTGAAAACTACCTCTTCAATATTTCAAAAAAAAAGCAAATTAGGCACTCAAAATGCTATGAGTTTTGAGTTTAAATCCCCCTCCAGATGGTTTTGAGTATGGCTGTTCACAAAAATTCATAACCATGGTGAGACTATTACATGATGGCATGAAGGCTCGTGTCCAAGAAAGTGGAGAACCATCAGAGCCCTTCGAAGTATCAAACGGGGTAGAACAAGACTGTGTCCTAGCACCTACACTGTTCAGTATCATGTTCTCGGCTACGCTGACAGATGCATTCACAAATAAAGAAAACAACGGGATAAATATATCATACAGATTTGATGGTGGCCTATTCAACCCGAGGCGGCTTAAAGCAAAATAAAAAACAAATACAGCAGTAATCAGAGACTTGCTATTTGCTGACGACTGTGCCCTAAATGACTGCTCTAAAAACGATCTGCAGAGCATCGTCAGTGACTTCTCTAGAGCATGCTCAGACTTTGGCCTTACCATCAATACGAACAAGACTGAAGTCTTATATCTACCTGCTCCTGGGAAAGCCTACTCGGATCCAAGCATCACTATAAATGGACAGGATATAAACGCAGTGGACAAATTCACATATCTTGGCAGCACACTCTCCAGAAATGGAAAAATCGATAGTGAAATCGACCTGCGTATCGCCAAGGCCAGTGCATCCTATGGCAGACTGTCTAAAAATGTCTGGAACAGACGTGGTATCACCACAAACACAAAGCTAGGGGTCTATAGAGCCATCATCTTCCCTACATTGCTCTATGTCTCAGAAACATGGACAGTGTACAGTAAACATGCAAAGAAACTGAACCACTTCCACATGACATGTCTGAGAAAAATACTAAATGTCAAATGGCAAGACAAAATACCAGATACAGAAGTCCTTCGAAGAGCGTGTCTGCAAAGCATCCACACAATCCTGATGCAGTCCCAGCTGCAATGGGCAGGTCACGTCTACAGAATGGAAGACCACCGCATCCCTAAACGACTCTTGTATGGCCAACTAAGCGAAGGAAAGCGCTCGCAAGGTGGTCAAAGAAATCGCTTCAGGGACACCCTCAAAGCTTCTCTGAAGGCGTTCAGCATAGACCCAGGCATCTGGGAGACAGAGGCACATGACAGAGCATCATGGCGTCGCGCTGTGAAAACTTGCGCACAGGTTGCTGAGGAAAAAAGGACAACGCTGGCAGAAGAAAAACGCCAGAAAAGAAAAGCAAGACAAACGACACTAGCTCCAGCTGGAATAACCTGCCCAGTGTGCGGCCGAACATTCCGGGCTCACATAGGTCTCACTAGCCACATGAGGAGGCACAAAACCCCAGTGCAAAGCCCTCAGCCCCCTGGATAACAAAGTGGTCATCATCGAACCACGATGGACGAACTATATATGGATCTATTTTTTGTTTACAATGTTGACATGAGGAAAGATCGAAAGGATTTAGATCTAGATATAATTTAAGAAATACACTTTGCGCAGATAGTTTTTTACTTTGACACATGCAAATACATAAGAAGTGCCATTGATTTCATTATAAAATAAAATTAACCTTTAAATTTGTGTTTCAAAACCATTTTTTACATACATAAGTTCCTTATATCTGTGACTTCAGATTTCCTGACGAACATTCTTTCATTAGACAATACCGTACTAGTAATGTTACATCTTTCCATTCCTAGATCTAAAACTCTAAGATGATATAACTTCTCTTCGCACAGATAGTTTTATACATTAATACATGAACATCATGGGCGTAGCCGGGGGTGGGGGGTTTTAAACCCCACCACCCCCGGAAATGAAATCCCCCCCCCCCTGACTGATTTTTGCTTTCATTTTGTTTATCTTAGGTGAGATTTTAATACTAAATCATCACTTACCACAGCACAACTGAGGGGGTTTTTAGTTATAAACCCTCTACCAGGGGGTTTTGAGTTTAAAACCCCTACCAGGGAGTTTTGAGATTAAAAAAACCCTATCAGGGGGTTTTGAGATACAAATCCCTCTACCAGGGGGTTTTGAGTTTAAATCCCTATACCAGGGGGTTTGGATTTTAAAACCCACTACCAGGGGCATTGAGTTTAAAACCCCCTACCAGGGGTTTTGAGTTTAAAACCCTCTACCAGGGGTTTTGCAGTTATATCCCCCTCTTCTATAAACAAAACTAAAAAAAAATGCAAACGACAATCCCAAATTCCAAGAAAACAGCTAAGGAAGATTTTAACTTTAAAACCGCCTCCAAAATTTACGATAAACCCCCTCTCAATATAAAAAAAGCAAATTACACACTCACAATTCTATGAGCGTAGCCAAAGGGGTTTTGAGTTTGAATCCCCCTCCTCCAGATGGCTTTTTCTTTAAAGTTTAAAACCCCTCCAGATGGTTTTGAGCTTAAAATTTCCCTACAGAGCGTTTTGAGTTGAAAACCTCTCTCTTCAATATTATTTTAAAGCAAACTACAGTCACCAAATTCTATGATGGTAGCTAAATGGGGTTTTGAATAAAAAAAAAAACAACCGAAAAACTCCAGAGATTTTTTAGTTTAAAACCTCTCAACAGATTATTTTGACGATAAAACTTTCCTTTTCAATATAAAATCTAAAGCAAAATACAGGCATGTAATCTCTCCTAGCATATTCAAGAGAGGTTACAAATTTCTACCAGTGGCTTGGGCTCCATTAATAAAGTGTGAATAGTCTTCTGCCGAAATTGAAAAACACTAAATGTGGCTCAACAAAGATGGCTAAGACAGATTTTAGGAGTCAGTTATAGAGATCGGGTCTAAATCAAATAAATCATATGCCGAACTGGGAGTCGAACCCTTAGTAAGGTTGTGACAGAGCGTCGCATGAGGTTTTGCGGGACATGTTCTCCGACAAAATGAATTACGCATAGGCCTAATAAGAGTTGCGGAAACAGCTTGCCGGAAAATGTGCCGAACGGTGCGAGAGGGTCTAAGTCAGTAAGAATAGCACGTTAGGTTTTTGAAATAAAACTTTTTGATAGCAAGATAATGCACTGTAGGTACCCCAGAATATGCATTTTGTTGGCTTTTAATACCAGAAATAGTGATCGGTGGCGGGGCGAAAATGGGGGAGCGCTGCGAGCTCCCCTAGACCCCTTGCTAGCAAGGGCTGGGATTCTACAAGTTTTCCACTAATTCCAGGAAGAACCTATTCTAGGGCACAATAAACGTCTTCCAAAAGGCCAGAATGTAATAAAGATTAATTATGTACACCCCCGAAAAAAAAACTGGCTACGCCCATGGCTGTATTATTATAGGACTATAGCCTAGGCTACCAAGTCCAAAGCCAAGTCAATAAATATAATATTGACCCTCTACTAGATCTAGATTCTATTCTGATTTTCTGTATAATATTACATAATTAGGATTAGTCCAATGCTAATACACAAATAGTCGGTATTACGACCGTGACCGTAGTATTAGTAGTCTTTATAATATTATAAATATTATACATAAAATATAATATACAAATACTTAGACTTATTAGAATATAATATTGATAATATTCCCTATAATCCTACTATATTGACTATATAAACTATATTAATATTATATTTATATTCCTATTAGTAAGTATTACGACCGTGACCGTAGTATTAGTAGTCTTTATAATAATATAATATTATAAATATTTAAAATATTATACAATGTATAATACATATAAATATAATATACAAATACTTCTATTAGACATAATTATAATCTTATGGTAAAACTTTACATCGAAGGACCCTAGGTTTTCAGGTCAATTATTTGGCAGCTGTCTATCTGCACGTAGTATAATCCTACTATTCTACTATATAATACTAACCTATTGACTATATACTATAATAATACTATATTAATATTATAGATATATTATATATATTTATATTCCTATTTTAATTTACTTTACCTATTACTATTAGATCTAGTAAGTATTAATAATATTAGGCTATATTTTATAATTATATACTTAATACTATAATTATAATAATATAAATATACACTATCATTGTATCATAAAGTTTTATACTCTAGAACTAGAGACTAGACTAGAGTTAGAGTGTCTAGACTCTTCACTCATAGATCTAGTTGATAGTAAAGTATCACTGTGACTATCAGATCTATCGTCGAATAATAATAAAGCTTATTTTACCAGAGAGTAGATCTAATCGTAAAGCTGTTTGACATGTAAAAATTGTTACCATTAGACTAGCGAATCAAGAATCATGTGATTGTTTTGTCGACACTTATTTGTAATACCGGAAGATAAATAAAAAAAATAAAAATAAACATTCGGAAATTTACGTACAGACAAAACAACACATAAATGTAAACATAGAGTTGAAGCTAGGTGCTGAAACAAATGATACATACATATATTAAACATAAATGAATGACAGCACCAGGGACCAAGTTTTTAAGAGAGAAAGTAGTGAATTAAAATGCTACGAAAATAAGGGCATGTGCCGACCGAGGCTCGAACCTGTGACACTGGATTCGACACCACCGCCTAGCGATAATGCACCAAGCGAAACTAGCCTCTAGACCATCGGAATGTCCAATAAAAAACATTCTTCTGATCCAGAGTCATTTCGCCCGTATGCAAATTACCACCCCAGTGGTCAAAGGTCACAAGCTCCAGCTAGCCCCTCCCCCACCCTCGCAGCATCCGTTCACTAACAACTTCGATAGAGCCGACACAGACAGCCGTTAGGCATGTATTAGACAAACGATGGCTCTATCTAATTGTTTATCTCTCACAAAGACAAGTGGACAACATAAACACATTACATATAGAAGCTTCAGTGGGTACGAGCAATAATGCTGTAAACGTAAATGTAAACATAGAGTTGAAGCTAGGTGCTGAAACAAATGATACATACATATATTAAACATAAATGAATGACAGCACCAGGGACCAAGTTTTTAAGAGAGAAAGTAGTGAATTAAAATGCTACGAAAATAAGGGCATGTGCCGACCGAGGCTCGAACCTGTGACACTGGATTCGACACCACCGCCTAGCGATAATGCACCAAGCGAAACTAGCCTCTAGACCATCGGAATGTCCAATAAAAAACATTCTTCTGATCCAGAGTCATTTCGCCCGTATGCAAATTACCACCCCAGTGGTCAAAGGTCACAAGCTCCAGCTAGCCCCTCCCCCACCCTCGCAGCATCCGTTCACTAACAACTTCGATAGAGCCGACACAGACAGCCGTTAGGCATGTATTAGACAAACGATGGCTCTATCTAATTGTTTATCTCTCACAAAGACAAGTGGACAACATAAACACATTACATATAGAAGCTTCAGTGGGTACGAGCAATAATGCTGTAAACGTAAATGTAAACATAGAGTTGAAGCTAGGTGCTGAAACAAATGATACATACATATATTAAACATAAATGAATGACAGCACCAGGGACCAAGTTTTTAAGAGAGAAAGTAGTGAATTAAAATGCTACGAAAATAAGGGCATGTGCCGACCGAGGCTCGAACCTGTGACACTGGATTCGACACCACCGCCTAGCGATAATGCACCAAGCGAAACTAGCCTCTAGACCATCGGAATGTCCAATAAAAAACATTCTTCTGATCCAGAGTCATTTCGCCCGTATGCAAATTACCACCCCAGTGGTCAAAGGTCACAAGCTCCAGCTAGCCCCTCCCCCACCCTCGCAGCATCCGTTCACTAACAACTTCGATAGAGCCGACACAGACAGCCGTTAGGCATGTATTAGACAAACGATGGCTCTATCTAATTGTTTATCTCTCACAAAGACAAGTGGACAACATAAACACATTACATATAGAAGCTTCAGTGGGTACGAGCAATAATGCTGTAAACGTAAATGTAAACATAGAGTTGAAGCTAGGTGCTGAAACAAATGATACATACATATATTAAACATAAATGAATGACAGCACCAGGGACCAAGTTTTTAAGAGAGAAAGTAGTGAATTAAAATGCTACGAAAATAAGGGCATGTGCCGACCGAGGCTCGAACCTGTGACACTGGATTCGACACCACCGCCTAGCGATAATGCACCAAGCGAAACTAGCCTCTAGACCATCGGAATGTCCAATAAAAAACATTCTTCTGATCCAGAGTCATTTCGCCCGTATGCAAATTACCACCCCAGTGGTCAAAGGTCACAAGCTCCAGCTAGCCCCTCCCCCACCCTCGCAGCATCCGTTCACTAACAACTTCGATAGAGCCGACACAGACAGCCGTTAGGCATGTATTAGACAAACGATGGCTCTATCTAATTGTTTATCTCTCACAAAGACAAGTGGACAACATAAACACATTACATATAGAAGCTTCAGTGGGTACGAGCAATAATGCTGTAAACGTAAATGTAAACATAGAGTTGAAGCTAGGTGCTGAAACAAATGATACATACATATATTAAACATAAATGAATGACAGCACCAGGGACCAAGTTTTTAAGAGAGAAAGTAGTGAATTAAAATGCTACGAAAATAAGGGCATGTGCCGACCGAGGCTCGAACCTGTGACACTGGATTCGACACCACCGCCTAGCGATAATGCACCAAGCGAAACTAGCCTCTAGACCATCGGAATGTCCAATAAAAAACATTCTTCTGATCCAGAGTCATTTCGCCCGTATGCAAATTACCACCCCAGTGGTCAAAGGTCACAAGCTCCAGCTAGCCCCTCCCCCACCCTCGCAGCATCCGTTCACTAACAACTTCGATAGAGCCGACACAGACAGCCGTTAGGCATGTATTAGACAAACGATGGCTCTATCTAATTGTTTATCTCTCACAAAGACAAGTGGACAACATAAACACATTACATATAGAAGCTTCAGTGGGTACGAGCAATAATGCTGTAAACGTAAATGTAAACATAGAGTTGAAGCTAGGTGCTGAAACAAATGATACATACATATATTAAACATAAATGAATGACAGCACCAGGGACCAAGTTTTTAAGAGAGAAAGTAGTGAATTAAAATGCTACGAAAATAAGGGCATGTGCCGACCGAGGCTCGAACCTGTGACACTGGATTCGACACCACCGCCTAGCGATAATGCACCAAGCGAAACTAGCCTCTAGACCATCGGAATGTCCAATAAAAAACATTCTTCTGATCCAGAGTCATTTCGCCCGTATGCAAATTACCACCCCAGTGGTCAAAGGTCACAAGCTCCAGCTAGCCCCTCCCCCACCCTCGCAGCATCCGTTCACTAACAACTTCGATAGAGCCGACACAGACAGCCGTTAGGCATGTATTAGACAAACGATGGCTCTATCTAATTGTTTATCTCTCACAAAGACAAGTGGACAACATAAACACATTACATATAGAAGCTTCAGTGGGTACGAGCAATAATGCTGTAAACGTAAATGTAAACATAGAGTTGAAGCTAGGTGCTGAAACAAATGATACATACATATATTAAACATAAATGAATGACAGCACCAGGGACCAAGTTTTTAAGAGAGAAAGTAGTGAATTAAAATGCTACGAAAATAAGGGCATGTGCCGACCGAGGCTCGAACCTGTGACACTGGATTCGACACCACCGCCTAGCGATAATGCACCAAGCGAAACTAGCCTCTAGACCATCGGAATGTCCAATAAAAAACATTCTTCTGATCCAGAGTCATTTCGCCCGTATGCAAATTACCACCCCAGTGGTCAAAGGTCACAAGCTCCAGCTAGCCCCTCCCCCACCCTCGCAGCATCCGTTCACTAACAACTTCGATAGAGCCGACACAGACAGCCGTTAGGCATGTATTAGACAAACGATGGCTCTATCTAATTGTTTATCTCTCACAAAGACAAGTGGACAACATAAACACATTACATATAGAAGCTTCAGTGGGTACGAGCAATAATGCTGTAAACGTAAATGTAAACATAGAGTTGAAGCTAGGTGCTGAAACAAATGATACATACATATATTAAACATAAATGAATGACAGCACCAGGGACCAAGTTTTTAAGAGAGAAAGTAGTGAATTAAAATGCTACGAAAATAAGGGCATGTGCCGACCGAGGCTCGAACCTGTGACACTGGATTCGACACCACCGCCTAGCGATAATGCACCAAGCGAAACTAGCCTCTAGACCATCGGAATGTCCAATAAAAAACATTCTTCTGATCCAGAGTCATTTCGCCCGTATGCAAATTACCACCCCAGTGGTCAAAGGTCACAAGCTCCAGCTAGCCCCTCCCCCACCCTCGCAGCATCCGTTCACTAACAACTTCGATAGAGCCGACACAGACAGCCGTTAGGCATGTATTAGACAAACGATGGCTCTATCTAATTGTTTATCTCTCACAAAGACAAGTGGACAACATAAACACATTACATATAGAAGCTTCAGTGGGTACGAGCAATAATGCTGTAAACGTAAATGTAAACATAGAGTTGAAGCTAGGTGCTGAAACAAATGATACATACATATATTAAACATAAATGAATGACAGCACCAGGGACCAAGTTTTTAAGAGAGAAAGTAGTGAATTAAAATGCTACGAAAATAAGGGCATGTGCCGACCGAGGCTCGAACCTGTGACACTGGATTCGACACCACCGCCTAGCGATAATGCACCAAGCGAAACTAGCCTCTAGACCATCGGAATGTCCAATAAAAAACATTCTTCTGATCCAGAGTCATTTCGCCCGTATGCAAATTACCACCCCAGTGGTCAAAGGTCACAAGCTCCAGCTAGCCCCTCCCCCACCCTCGCAGCATCCGTTCACTAACAACTTCGATAGAGCCGACACAGACAGCCGTTAGGCATGTATTAGACAAACGATGGCTCTATCTAATTGTTTATCTCTCACAAAGACAAGTGGACAACATAAACACATTACATATAGAAGCTTCAGTGGGTACGAGCAATAATGCTGTAAACGTAAATGTAAACATAGAGTTGAAGCTAGGTGCTGAAACAAATGATGTCGGCATATGCCCTTATTTTCGTAGCATTTTAATTCACTACTTTCTCTCTTAAAAACTTGGTCCCTGGTGCTGTCATTCATTTATGTTTAATATATGTATGTATCATTTGTTTCAGCACCTAGCTTCAACTCTATGTTTACATTTACGTTTACAGCATTATTGCTCGTACCCACTGAAGCTTCTATATGTAATGTGTTTATGTTGTCCACTTGTCTTTGTGAGAGATAAACAATTAGATAGAGCCATCGTTTGTCTAATACATGCCTAACGGCTGTCTGTGTCGGCTCTATCGAAGTTGTTAGTGAACGGATGCTGCGAGGGTGGGGGAGGGGCTAGCTGGAGCTTGTGACCTTTGACCACTGGGGTGGTAATTTGCATACGGGCGAAATGACTCTGGATCAGAAGAATGTTTTTTATTGGACATTCCGATGGTCTAGAGGCTAGTTTCGCTTGGTGCATTATCGCTAGGCGGTGGTGTCGAATCCAGTGTCACAGGTTCGAGCCTCGGTCGGCACATGCCCTTATTTTCGTAGCATTTTAATTCACTACTTTCTCTCTTAAAAACTTGGTCCCTGGTGCTGTCATTCATTTATGTTTAATATATGTATGTATCATTTGTTTCAGCACCTAGCTTCAACTCTATGTTTACATTTACGTTTACAGCATTATTGCTCGTACCCACTGAAGCTTCTATATGTAATGTGTTTATGTTGTCCACTTGTCTTTGTGAGAGATAAACAATTAGATAGAGCCATCGTTTGTCTAATACATGCCTAACGGCTGTCTGTGTCGGCTCTATCGAAGTTGTTAGTGAACGGATGCTGCGAGGGTGGGGGAGGGGCTAGCTGGAGCTTGTGACCTTTGACCACTGGGGTGGTAATTTGCATACGGGCGAAATGACTCTGGATCAGAAGAATGTTTTTTATTGGACATTCCGATGGTCTAGAGGCTAGTTTCGCTTGGTGCATTATCGCTAGGCGGTGGTGTCGAATCCAGTGTCACAGGTTCGAGCCTCGGTCGGCACATGCCCTTATTTTCGTAGCATTTTAATTCACTACTTTCTCTCTTAAAAACTTGGTCCCTGGTGCTGTCATTCATTTATGTTTAATATATGTATAAAACAACACATAGTCAACGTAAATATACGTAAGTGTTGCCAACTCTCTTGACGTTAATCATTAAATTGAACTTAATGACAAGTCTTGTTGATATTGCCGATATTAAATGCCACATCTACATCACCTTCCACAGATTTAGGTAATCCTGTATATCAGGGTGCCGGGTCCTTTTTACGATATTCTTTTGCTGTCAAGGCTCGATCAACAATTTAGCTAGATTTTTTGGGGGCAGATCATTTCAAAAATTGTCAACTACGTATAAAAATTTCTATTACAAATGTAGCTGTATATTATTTTGAAAGAAAACGATTTTATTTTATGAAGTTCAAATAAAAAAAAGAAAAACGTATTTGATAATATGTGTGTTTACCATGCAAAAAAGAGTAGTTCAGTGGCGTAGCATCCATGGTGCGAAGGGGTTCAATGAAGCCGGGCCAACGACCATAAGGGGCAAAACAGCCTGTGGAGTAGCAACCATTGCGCGTATGGGTTAAATTTCATTGCGCTTCGGCTCATGGGTCATGATCATTTGGGGCCCACTTTCAATTGGGAGGGGCGGTCCAATTCTTTTGCAGAAATTACAGTTTGTTAACATTATTAGTTACATATATATATAATAAAAGCAACTTATTGATATTTATGTAAAATTATCAGCTAATCTTTATATTATGTTGTTCCCTTCTCATAACTTGGCCAATTCTGAGGCTGTGGGGAGTGGAGGGAGGCGATTGCATCTACTGCCTTCCAAGTTTTAAGAAGAAATCATAGTGTGTGAACAAAATTAGTTCAGTATCTTTATAATATAAGCTACTAATTGATATTTGAAACCATCTGTATATTATGTCACACCACACTCTAACCTCAAATTAAATTATTAGTAAATATAAAATGAAATAGGATTTTACCAGGTGGTAGGGGCATATATATATATGTAATCACCCCCTCCCCAACGGACAGACCATTACTTTTCTTTTGTTAAGTTAAGAAATAATTTTTTTTTACAAAACAAATCTGCCACTAAATATAAGTTCTATATGCTATAAATTACATTCTTATATCGAGTCGCCCCCTCCCCCTTTTCAAAATGCAATCATTAGCATAATTATAAAAAGGAGAGAGGACTCTTACGCAGTGGCGTCACTAGGGGGTGTGTGGTCCGCACCGGGTGACACCCGTTAAAAAATGCACTTCGGGAATAACTGACAATTAAAAATAAAAAACGACAGTGGCCAAATATTGGAACATGTTATTCACAATTAATAAATAGATCTATCTACTTTTTTTTTTCATTTCGACTAATTGTTTAATGAAATTCTATCAAAATCACAAGGAAAACGTAAAACTTTACTTTCAGATGTATACCAGCTGCATGTATGTACATAAACACTGCTGTGATTAACATAATGGTGTAATCGAATCTATTGAATGTGTAGCTAGCACCGTAATATCAAACTGCCAATTAATAGTCACTGTTAAACAAATGACGGATAAAATATTATTGAAATCTCACAAATAATTAATATAAATATTGTAGAATCGTAAGTAAATAAGTGGCCATTGAGATTTCTGAAGATGATGATGCAAAAGAAGCTCTAACCAAGTTGAAGGAAATGTTACAATGTGTCAGTCGAATGATGTACTTGAATATTTTAAGGGATTTTTCTTCTTTGCGTATATCATATGAATATAAAAGCAATAAAAGTTATTCTTAAAGAAAATTAAAAAAATGGACAGTGTATGATTCATATGCTACTAAGACCTTTAAGAATATCTCTAAATCATTTAACAAAGCCTTAAACTTTTTTTTTATCATTTGCATATGTTTGATGGCGTCATTTGAAAAAGGATTTTTAAAATTGAACTTTTTGAGACTAAGGAACAGACGACACTTTCACAACGGGCAATTTTATTAAAAATAAAACCGTTAAAACATTAACTTTTATTAACTTAATGATTAGTCTTCAAGTTTGAAATCCAGAAAAAAAGCAATTTATTTATGTTTGCATTGTTGCAAAATTTAACTATAGATTAATGGCAATGTCTTCGATTCCGAAGTTTAAGGATGCGTGCAGAAGTTCATGTAATTACGCAAACCCAGTGAACTATAGATAAATTCTATAAAACAATTGTAAAATTTAATAGACACTCATTTTATAGTTGTTCAACAAATAACGCAGGGAATTATAACTATATGTATTACAGCTCAACAAACAAACGACAAAAAAAAGGTATTTTAAAAACTGGGGGGGGGGGGGGCTCCCTGAGTTGACCACACCGGGTGACACCCACCCTAGTGACGTCACTGCTCTTACGTGCTAGTAGCACTAGCGGATCGGATCCAGAACTTTAAAGTGGGGGGGGGGGCATTTTTTTTCCAAACCCTAACACTAACGCCCAGTAAACGCTAACCCTATGCATAAACGTGCGTACAGCATATATATATATATATATATATATATATATATATATATATATATATATATATATATATATATATATATCATAGGCGTAGCCACGGGGGGGGGTGTGGTTTCGGAATTTAGTGACAGATTTTATGCTTTGATTTTGTTTATTTTAGGTGAGATTTTAATACTAAACCATCACTTGCCCCAGCGCAGCCAAGGAGGGTTTTGAGTTTAAAACCCCCTACCCGAGGGGGGGGGGGTTGAGTTTAAAACACCCTACCAGGGGGGTTTGAGTTTAAAAGTTAAATGCCCCTCTTCTATACAACAAAACAAAAAAAAAATGCAAACGACAATCCCCAAATTCCAAGAGCACAGTTAAGCAAGATTTTGATTTTAAAACCCCCTCCAAAATTTACAATAAACTCCCTCTTCAATATAAAAAAAGCAAATTACACACTCAAAATTCTATGAGCGTAGCCAAAGGGTTTTTTAGTTTACCCCCCCCCCCTCTTCAGTAGGGTTTGAAGCTAAAAAAATACCTCTTCAATACCCGGTATATAAAAAAAAATCAAATTACGCACTCAAAATGTTATGTGAACAAAATTAGTTGAGTATCTTTATACTTTTAGCTACTTATTGCTATTTGAAACCATCTGTATATTATGTCACGCCACACTCTAACCTCAAAAAATATCTCTTCAATATCATCATCATCATCCCAGTGGCGCTACAGCCCATGGAGGGCTCTGGCCTGCTTTAACACATCCTTCCATTCAGATCTCTCCTGGGCCTTTCGTCTCCACGCCCTAACCCCTAGCTGCTTCAGATCTGCTTCCACGTCATCTATCCATCGCATTCGGGGTCTGCCTTTGGGTCGCCTGCCTTTTGGTTTTTGCCTGTATACGATTTTCGCCCCTCTGTTGTCTGACATTCTTTCAAGGTGACCTGCCCAACGTAGTCTGTTCTTTTTTATTTCGTTCACTATTGGTGGGTCTTCATATAATTGATATAACTCATGGTTAGTGCGTGTCCTCCACCCTGTTTCATCCTGTATGGCACCATAGATTTTCCTAAGAATATCTCTTCAATATAAAAAAAAGCAAATTAAGCACTCTAAAATCTATGAGCGTAGTAAAATGGGATTTGAGTTTAAACCCCCCGCAAGCGGGGTTTGAAGCTTAAAAAAAAATACATCTTCGATGTAAGAAAAAAGCAAATTATACACTCAAAATGCTATTAGCGTTGCCAAAAGGGGTTTTGAGTTTAAACATCCCTTCAGAGGCGTTTGATGCTTAAAATACCTCTTCAATATAAAAAAAGTAAATTACACACTAAAATTATTTGGCGTAGCCAAGCCGATTGGGGGTTTTGAGTTTAAATCCCTCTCCTACAGATGGCTTTTTAAAGTTTAAAACCCCTCCAGATGGTTTTGAGTTTAAAATCCCCCTACAGATCGTTTTGAGGTGGAAAACCTCTATCTTCAATATTATTCTAAAGCAAACTACAGTTACCAAATTCTATGACCGTAGCTAAATGGGGTTTTGAATTAAAAAAAAAAACAACTCCAGAGATTTTTTAGTCTAAAACCCCCAACAGATGATTTTGACGATAAAACTTCCCTTTTCGATATAAAATCTAAAGCAAACTACAATCACTTAATTCCAAGAGCGTATTCAAGAGAGGTTACACATTTCTACCGTTGGCGGGCTCCATTAATAAAGTGCAGTGAATCTGCCGAAAATTGAAAAACACTAAATGTGACTCAACAATGATAGCTAACATAAATCTTAGGAGTCAGTTATAGAGATCGTGTCTAAATTAAGGAAATCCTATGCCGAACTGGGAGTCGACCCCTTAGTAAGATTGCGACAGAGCGTCGCATGAGGTTTGCGTGACATGTTCTCCGACAAAATGAATTACGCATAAGAAGAGTTGCGATGACATCCTAGTACAACTTGGCACCACACATTCATGAAGGTCCTCAGAGCAAGTGGGAAGAGGCTTCAGACATTGCCAGTGACAGATTTTTGTAGAAACAGCTTGCCGCCAAATGCGCCGAACGGCGCGGGAGGGTCTAAGTCAGTAAGAATAGCACATTAGGTTTTTTAAATAAAACTTTTTATTAGCATGAAAATGCACTGTAGATACCTCAGAATATGCATTTTGTTGGCTTTCAATGCCAGAAATAGTGCTCGGCGGCGGGTCTCCGCCCCCGCTGGGGGAGCTCCTAGCGCTCCCCCAGACCCTTTTGCTGCCAATCTTATCTTCTTCTTATCTTATATAATACAGACGTTACTTCAAAAAAGAAGATGATGGCAGGGAGTCTAACTCCAGGAAGAACCTATTCTAGGGCACAATAAACGTCTTCCGAAAGAATGATGGGTCAGAATGTAATAAAGATTATGTACACACATACACATACAAACATCTAAAAAAAAATTCGCTGGGGGGGGGGGGAGAGAAAAAAAATATATATATACTAGCATGACATTACCCGCAGCCTGCGGGTCCTAGTTTGTGTTTACCAATCTAGTGGATTGGATTTAGATGTATGTAGCTAATGATCCTTTCAAGTTTTTCTCTTTCGCAACAAAAATAAATTTGGTTTTGTGAAAATGTGTTTACCCGAAGCCGATACATACATATCTATTAAAACATATATATTTAAAACGAAAAGAGCGATACATTAATAGTACAATTAAAACGGGTTTACCCGATTTGTTAAATTGAATTATAAAGTAAATAATTAAACGAAATAATTTTTAGTTCGCGATTCATGAATGAATATAGGCCTATCTCAATACGGCTTCGCAGCTTTCGTAAACGAATGTATTAAAAATGCATTAGAAAACCAAATTTGAATGTTAATTTGATCAAAATATAAAATGAATAGACTATAATTAGTATGTTCATCATGGGCGTAGCCAGGATTTTTTTTTTGGGGGGGGAAGGGGTTGGGGGGATCCCCCCGCGAAAAAAATATATTTATATGTGTGTGTATGTGTGTACATAACTAATCTTTATTACGTTCTGACCCTTACGGAAGACGTTTATTGTGCCCTAAAATATGTTCTTCCTGGAATGAGTGGAAAACGTGTAGATTCCCCGCCCTTGCTAGCAAGGGGGTCTGGGGGAGCTCGCAGAGCACCCCAGCGCGGGGCAAAGCACTATTTCTGGTATTGAAAGCTAACAAAATACATATTCTGAGGTATCCTCAGTGCATTATCTTGCTATTAAAAAGTTTTATTTCAAAAACCTAACGTGCTATTCTTACTGACTTAGACCCTCTCGCACCGTTCGGCGCATTTTCCCGCAAGCTGTTTCCGCAACTCTTATTAGGCCTATGCGTAATTCATTTTGTCGGAGAACATGTTCCGCAAAACCTCATGCGAAGCTCTGTCACAACCAGTTCGGCATATGATTTCTTTGATTTAGACCCGATCTCTATAACTGACTCCTAAAATCTGTCTTTACCATTTTTGTTGAGCCACATTTAATGTTTTTCAATTTCGGCAGAAGACTATTCACACTTTATTAATGGAGCCCAAGCCACTGGTAGAAATTTGTAACCTCTCTTGACTACGCTCTTGGAATTACATGCCTGTATTTCGCTTTAGATTTTATATCGAAAAGGAAAGTTTTATCGTCAAAATAATCTGTTGAGGGGTTTTAAACTAAAAAATCTTTGGAGTTTGTTTTTTTTTTAATTCAAAACCCCATTTAGCTACGATCATAGAATTTGGTGACTGTAGTTTGCTTTAAAATAATATTGAAGAGAGAGGTTTTCAACTCAAAACGCTCTGTAGGGAAATTTTAAGCTCAAAACCATCTGGAGGGGTTTTAAACTTTAAAGAAAAAGCCATCCGGAGGAGGGGGATTCAAACTCAAAACCCCTTTGGCTACGCTCATAGAATTGTGAGTGTGTAATTTGCTTTTTTTATATTGAGAGGGGGTTTATCGTAAATTTTGGAGGCGGTTTTAAAGTTAAAATCTTCCTTAGCTGTTTTCTTGGAATTTGGGATTGTCGTTTGCATTTTTTTTTAGTTTTGTTTATAGAAGAGGGGGATATAACTGCAAAACCCCTGGTAGGGGGTTTTAAACTCAAAACCCCTGTAGGGGGTTTTAAACTCAATGCCCCTGGTAGTGGGTTTTAAAATCCAAACCCCCTGGTATAGGGATTTAAACTCAAAACCCCCTGGTAGAGGGATTTGTATCTCAAAACCCCCTGATAGGGTTTTTTTAATCTCAAAACTCCCTGGTAGGGGTTTTAAACTCAAAACCCCCTGGTAGAGGGTTTATAACTAAAAACCCCCTCAGTTGTGCTGTGGTAAGTGATGATTTAGTATTAAAATCTCACCTAAGATAAACAAAATGAAAGCAAAAATCAGTCAGGGGGGGGGATTTCATTTCCGGGGGTGGTGGGGTTTAAAACCCCCCACCCCCGGCTACGCCCATGATGTTCATGTATTAATGTATAAAACTATCTGTGCGAAGAGAAGTTATATCATCTTAGAGTTTTAGATCTAGGAATGGAAAGATGTAACATTACTAGTACGGTATTGTCTAATGAAAGAATGTTCGTCAGGAAATCTGAAGTCACAGATATAAGGAACTTATGTATGTAAAAAATGGTTTTGAAACACAAATTTAAAGGTTAATTTTATTTTATAATGAAATCAATGGCACTTCTTATGTATTTGCATGTGTCAAAGTAAAAAACTATCTGCGCAAAGTGTATTTCTTAAATTATATCTAGATCTAAATCCTTTCGATCTTTCCTCATGTCAACATTGTAAACAAAAAATAGATCCATATATAGTTCGTCCATCGTGGTTCGATGATGACCACTTTGTTATCCAGGGGGCTGAGGGCTTTGCACTGGGGTTTTGTGCCTCCTCATGTGGCTAGTGAGACCTATGTGAGCCCGGAATGTTCGGCCGCACACTGGGCAGGTTATTCCAGCTGGAGCTAGTGTCGTTTGTCTTGCTTTTCTTTTCTGGCGTTTTTCTTCTGCCAGCGTTGTCCTTTTTTCCTCAGCAACCTGTGCGCAAGTTTTCACAGCGCGACGCCATGATGCTCTGTCATGTGCCTCTGTCTCCCAGATGCCTGGGTCTATGCTGAACGCCTTCAGAGAAGCTTTGAGGGTGTCCCTGAAGCGATTTCTTTGACCACCTTGCGAGCGCTTTCCTTCGCTTAGTTGGCCATACAAGAGTCGTTTAGGGATGCGGTGGTCTTCCATTCTGTAGACGTGACCTGCCCATTGCAGCTGGGACTGCATCAGGATTGTGTGGATGCTTTGCAGACACGCTCTTCGAAGGACTTCTGTATCTGGTATTTTGTCTTGCCATTTGACATTTAGTATTTTTCTCAGACATGTCATGTGGAAGTGGTTCAGTTTCTTTGCATGTTTACTGTACACTGTCCATGTTTCTGAGACATAGAGCAATGTAGGGAAGATGATGGCTCTATAGACCCCTAGCTTTGTGTTTGTGGTGATACCACGTCTGTTCCAGACATTTTTAGACAGTCTGCCATAGGATGCACTGGCCTTGGCGATACGCAGGTCGATTTCACTATCGATTTTTCCATTTCTGGAGAGTGTGCTGCCAAGATATGTGAATTTGTCCACTGCGTTTATATCCTGTCCATTTATAGTGATGCTTGGATCCGAGTAGGCTTTCCCAGGAGCAGGTAGATATAAGACTTCAGTCTTGTTCGTATTGATGGTAAGGCCAAAGTCTGAGCATGCTCTAGAGAAGTCACTGACGATGCTCTGCAGATCGTTTTTAGAGCAGTCATTTAGGGCACAGTCGTCAGCAAATAGCAAGTCTCTGATTACTGCTGTATTTGTTTTTTATTTTGCTTTAAGCCGCCTCGGGTTGAATAGGCCACCATCAAATCTGTATGATATATTTATCCCGTTGTTTTCTTTATTTGTGAATGCATCTGTCAGCGTAGCCGAGAACATGATACTGAACAGTGTAGGTGCTAGGACACAGTCTTGTTCTACCCCGTTTGATACTTCGAAGGGCTCTGATGGTTCTCCACTTTCTTGGACACGAGCCTTCATGCCATCATGTAATAGTCTCACCATGGTTATGAATTTTTGTGAACAGCCATACTTTGACATGATCTTCCAGAGTCCTTCTCTGCTAACAGTGTCGAATGCCTTTGTTAAGTCGACATATATTGAGAACAGGTCAGCATTTTGTTCTTGGCATTTTTCCTGGAGCTGCCTTGCTGCAAAGATCATGTCAATGGTTCCACGCTCTTTTCTGAAGCCTCACTGGCTTTCTGGTAGTAGACCATATTCTATGTGTTGCATGAGCCGATTTAGTAGGATGCGTGCAAGGATTTTCCCAGCAATAGAGAGAAGAGATATTCCTCTGTGGTTGTCGCAGAACTGGCGGTTTCCTTTTCGCTTGTATAAATGAACAATTTTGGCACCTTAAAAGTCTTGTGTTATTGACTCTTTTCCCCACATAATTAAGAAGAGCTTATGAAGTCTTTCAATCAGGGCTAATCCACCTTTTTTGTAGACCTCTGCGGGAATGGAGTCAGCTCCTGGAGCTTTTCCGCTTGCGAGCTGTTGAATGGCAAGATCGGTTTCCTTTAGCGTAGGGGGGTCATCCTTTTTTTCATTTATTGGTACTTGCTGTAGCCTGTATATGGCCGCTTCATTTATGATGGAAGGTGTATTGAGAACCTTTTCGAAGTGCTCTGCCCAGCGTTTTAGGATTTCTTCCTTATCTGTCAATAGGACTGTCCCATCGGCATTTAATAGAGGGGATGAGCCTGACTTTGTGGGTCCATAGATTTCGTTTATGGCATGGTAGAAGTTCTTCATATCATGCTTGTCAGCAAATTCCTGTATTGTTTCCACTTTTTTGCTAAGCCAGGTATCTTGCATTTGGCGTAACTGTTTTTGCACATTTTTGCGGATGTTAGTGAATGCATCTTTAGTGGACTGGGAGTTTGGGTTGTTCAGATACAATTTGTGGAGCTTGTGCTTTTCGTCTAATAGTTTTCTGATCTAAGTACTGTTTTCATCAAACCAGTCCTGATGCTTTCTCTCCATTTGACCGAGTATGTTTAATGCTGTGCTATAGATAGCTTCTTTGAAGCATTCCCAGCTTTTATCTACATTTGATTCAGTTAGGAGGGTGGACTAGAGGCAGTTCTCTATCGCATCTGCAAGCGACTTTTCAGTTTTGCCATCTGCTAAGCTGGCCGTGTTTAGCCTTTTTAGGGGTTTAGATTTTTGCGGACGTCTCTTTGGTTGAATACGAATGTTTAGTTTTGTGATGATGAGGCGGTGGTCTGTTCCACATTCTGCACCACAGCTAGATTTGGTGACACGAATGTCCTGACGGTCAGATTGTCTGGTGATGACGTAATCTATGAGGTGCCAGTATCTTGAGCGGGGATGCATCCATTAAGTTAGCTTTCTCATTGGAAGACTGAATATTGTGTTCGATATGAGCAGCTTGTGTTCAGCACAGGTCTGGAGTAGTAATAATCCGTTGCTGTTGCATTGACCTATCCCGAATTTGCCTAAGACTCCTTTCCAGATGTGATGGTCAGAGCCAACTCTTGCGTTGAAGTCACAGAGAATGAGTAGCTTTTCTGTTTTTGGAATATCAAGTAAGGGGGAGTTTAGTTCTTCGTAGAACTTTGCTATGACATCATCTGGGTTGGTCATGGTGGGTGCGTAACAGCTAACAATGGAAATATGTTTCTTTCCGTTTTGTAAAGGCAGCTTTAGGGTCATGAGCCTATCACTAATTCCTTTGGGAGGCCCAACTAGTTTAGATACTATTGATGTTTTTATGGCGAAGCCGACTCCAGATTCACGTCGTACTTCAGTGCTTCTACCGCTCCAGAAGAAAGTATATCCAGCTCCTCTTTCGCAGAGTTCACCTTCATCTGCAAGCCAAGTCTCGCTTAGTGCTGCTATGTCTATGTTGTATCTGTGGAGCTCCCTGGCTACTAGTGCAGTTCGTCTTTGTGGTCTATCAGATGTGTCATGTCTAGTAGTGTGCGCACATTCCATGCGCCTATGGTAAGAGGAACTATCCTCGTCTTTTTCTTTGAATTTCGACCGCTTGAGTAGGGTTCCCGCCAACTGCGGTAGGCTGGCTAGGGTAGTTTTGAGAAGACAATTTTTGGGACACCTTTTCTAGCCCTGTCCTCATGCTATGGAGGTGAGCAGTGCACTCCTAAATAGGGCTCTCAGCCACTCAGGGGGCTGCCGGACTCCACTGCTGCTCTGTGTCAGTGGTGAACGACCATATGGCCTGAGCCGCCTGTGTGCAGGGTTGCAGCTACGGCTTCCAGTGTGCCCACACCTACCGCTTCACTGCTTGCCTGTCGCCACAGGACTTTGGTTTGGTTGTGTTGGGGGGGGGGATGACAAGTGACTTGCGCTGGGATTTAGATTAAAGTAAGGAGGATTCGCGCAACACGTCGACCTCACTCTCTCGCCCTAAAGCCCGTCCTTTTCCGGAAGCAAGATTTGGTCAAGACAAGTTTGGGTGCAGTGGATGCATCTGTGTGTCTTGTCCTGCTCTTGAGTACTCCACAGCACTGTGCTGGTACTTGCCTTTCTGTCCGATTAGTCTAGTTTTGTGACGTTACGCACAGGCCGCCAAGTCCAGACTTCACATGCTAGGTTTGACAGAACCTCAGTGTACTGAGTGCCATGGACACGTCAGATACCCTCTACCTGGTTTTGCCGGCCAGTCAAAGCCGTTTCCGGGGTGTGGCCGCTGCGCATGCTACAGCTTCTGGGAGCCAGAGGTGAGAGTTGGGTACCGAGTGGGGACCAAGAGTGAGCCAAGCTACCCTCAAAAAGATGGTACGACCGCCTGTCCACTAGAGGTGCTACCCCTCCTAGATACCCCATACAAGACGTGATTTTGTTTTTATTGTTAAAAGTAATAATGTTTCAAAGATTCATTTGGCGTTAAAAAAATATATTTTTTTTAATGTAAAATCTCCCGCTGGTCGTCGGAGGATGGCATCGAGCAGGGTATGAAACAGAGAACGTAGAGATAATCAGTCCTGCGCGCTAACCGCTCGACCAGGCATTGCTCTTAACCTAATGACAAACTGGTTACAAACTAATAGCCTATTACCTAACTTTAACTTCTAATTTAGCACTCTCAATATCTATATCTACTAGATCTAGATATATAATATATATTTGGGATAATGTAGATGTAATTTAGATTAGATTTATGTAAAACAAAAACACACTAGATAATCAATTAATAGACTAATCGCAATATTAAATTTTCAAAATAAGTAGATTAGTTTTAGTATTTTATAACATTGCAACATATTGACAATCTAGACTTTAGAAATAAAAATCTACACTTAAATTATAGAAATTAAAATTATAGATCTTGATCTAGTCTAAATCATGACTGTCTCGTACTGCGGTTTGCGAGCTGGACTGTCGTTTGGATTCATCGATGGTCCCAGGTTTAAACCCTGCCCGCCCCCCATCCACGGTCGTCCTGCGGGAGGTTTGGACTACAACTCTGAAGGAACATCCGAAACATGTAAAACAACAAACATTCTAAACTAGACCAAGAAATTCTAGATCTAGATTCTACAATGATTTTAACTAGAACTTAAATCTAAATCTAGTTTTAAAAATCTAGCTCTAGTGTAAAAAAAAAATGTATCTAGATCTAGTGTAAAAAGTCTAGCTCTAGTGTAAAAAAAATCTAGATCTAGTATAAAAAAAACTAGATTAGATCTAAATCTAGCTATTATGTTTTTTTAAAATGCGAGTCACATTACGAGGTTTAATGAACATTACTATACCGAGTTGTTTTAGCATTTCATTTAAAGAATTTATTCCATATGACGTCAAAGGAAAAAATCCACTACGTCACACGGCCTAGTTAGACTAAAATATGTCATCTATACGAGCAGCTTGTTGAGGGTTCATAGACATTGGTGCACCGAGTGAGATCTTTAAGCATTTCATTTAAAGAATTAACTCCATATGACCTCAAAGGAAAAAAAATCCATTACGTCACACGTCCTAGTTAGACTAAAAAATGTCTTCTATACGAGCAGCTTCTCGAGGGTTCTTAGACATTGGTGCACCAAGTGATTTTTTTTTAGCATTTCATTTAAAGAATATGACTTCAAAGGAACGAATGTATTAAAAATGCTTTAGAAAAACAAATTTGATTAAAGGTAATAGGCGATATTATGCCGCCCACGCCTGATCCGGTTCTTTCTGTAGTCTTACTGTAGACGATAAGCTCCTAAACCTACCCCCCAAAGCTGTACCATCGCAAATTAATATTAAGCCGAAAAAAAAAATTAGTTTTCAAGTTCTTTTATCATTGTTGTAATGAAAAATACGCCATTTTGTTTACTACGTTCTTAATAGGTTTAGGGTTAGGTTTAGTGCTAGGTTTAAGATTAGGTTTAGAATTAGGGTTAGGTTTACTGCTAGGTTTGGGGTTAGGTTTAGGTTTAGAATTAGGGTTAGTTTTAGGATTAGGGTTAGGTTTAGAATAGGTTTAGTGAAACCTAACCCCAACCTTAAATCTAACCCTAAACCTAGCACTAACCCTAAACCTAAACCTAGCACTAACCCTAAACCTAAATACTAAACCTATTAACCCTAAACCTAGCACTAACCCTATCCCTAAACCTAGCACTAACCCTAAACCTAAATACTAAACCTAACCCTAAACCTAGCACTAACCCTAAACCTAACCCTAAACCTAAATACTAAACCTAACCCTAAACCTAGCACTAACTCTATCCCTAAACCTAAATACTAAACCTAACCCTAAACTTAATTCCCTAAACCTAGTACTAAACCTAAACCTAAATACTAACCCTAAACCTAATTCTAAACCTAACCCTAATTCTATACCTAATTCTTATTCTAAACCTAACCCTAAACCTAGCAGTAAACCTTTTATTTTGATCCTACTAAACCTAATCCTAAACTATAATATAGTGCTCCAAACGATATATAGTTCAGTGACATTTTTTTCTTTACTTCCTCTCCAGAACATCATAACAATATGGCGTTGCCTCTATTACAGCAATAATAAGGAACCGTAAAAACTAAATTTTTTTTTTTCGGCTTAATATTAATTTGCGATGGTACAGCTTTGGAGGGTAGGTTTATGAGCCTATGGTCTACGGTAGGACCACAGAAAGAACCGGATCAGGCGTGGGCGGCATAATATCGCCTATTACCTGATTAAAATATGAAATGAATGGACTATAATTAGTATGTTCATGTGTTAAAGCATTAAAGTATCTTTGCGAAAAGAAGTTTTATCATCCTAGAGTTGAATAAGAGTTTTAGACCTAGGAATAGACTCAGTAGAGAGATGTGTTAATGTGAAATTCGGTAATGAAAGAATATACATCGGGATATCTAAATTCGCAGATATAAATAACGAATTAATGTAAAAATGCTTTTGAAACACAAAATTTGAAGGTTAATTTTATTAAATAATGAAATCAATAGAATATATTTTGTATTTTCATGTGTCAAAAAACAAACAAACTATAAGTGCAAAGTTTAGTTCTTAAAATTAGATCTAGATCTAAATCCTTTCGATCTTTTCTCACGTCAACATTGTAAACATGGCCTAGATCCATAAAATACTATAGCTGTAATAGTGTTGGTTTTTTTTTGTTTTTTTTTTAGGGTCTTAAGTTTGTTTTAGGGTCACAATACATACACTACGGTCTAAGTTAGTACCCAAAGAACATTTCAAGTTTTATCAAGGTTGTTCAAACAGTTTTGATTTCTATACGGGGACATTTATAGGCCTACATACGCCTCTACTTTATATATTAGATATGAGAATTTAAAACAAAGCAGTGTTTCTCAACCTTTGACGAGAAAAAAAACCCAGTTATGTTGAGGACTTCCTCTTGCAAGCTTGGGGGTTTAGATAGGCCCTTACTACATTGCTAATGAAACGATTTGAAGATACCCCACACATTTAGATTAAGGCATTGAAGATCGCCGCCGAAAAAAAAAAAGAAAAATAGGATTTTTTTAATAAAAAATGCTCATTTGTAATTTATACATTTTGTTCAATAGGCATGTTTGTAATTTTGTTTTGTTACAGATCTAAAATTCAAAGCTTTAACAAAAAATTTCGGAAGTTGGAGAAGAAATTAAGTGGACCAATTAGATTCTACTCTAAATTTGTTTACATAAATTATGAGCTATAGACCCAAATTTATTTAACTAGAAAAATAGCAGATTGAGTAAAGGTTGGAAAAAGCGACTAGGAAAAGAATATTTGGGCTCAGAACTCATCTCAATCGTTACTCTTATACCGAAAAATTTTGTATGAATTCTAAATTTTCCAAAGCTAAGTCTTTCTTTTTAAAAAAAATGATAAATTCATGTGAAATTACATAAAATCTGTTGCCATATTTGACTATTCTGTTTTAAAGCATCATGTTTTTGTCTGGAAAGGGGAGGGGCGGTAGAGTGAAAACGATTAATCCTCGCTCCTTTTTATAATTTCTGCTAATGATTGCATTTGACATTAAAGAATAGGGGTGGGGCGACTCGATATAAGAATTTAATTTATAGCATATATAAATTATATTAGTTAAATTTTTTTTTTAAATTTTGTAATTTCTTAACTAAAATACACAAATAAAACAGTATTGGTTTGTCCGATGGACGGAAGGCGATTGCATGTATCGCCTCTCCCACCTGGTACAACCCTTTTTCATTTTATATTTAAATGATAAAATTTGAGATTAGAGTTTGTGCGCGACATAATATACAAATGGGTTCACATGTCAATACGTAGCTTGTATTATATAGATATTCAACTAATTTTGTTTACAAACTATGATTTCTCCATAAAAATAGGACCGCCCCCCATTCAGAGGGCTAGAGTGGGGAGGGCAGTAGATGCAATCGCCCCCCGCCCCCCTTACCCCACCGAATCGGCAAAAATACCAGAAGGGTAGCGACATAATATAAAAATTATATTTTAATTCAACTAATTTTGTTCACAAACTATGATTTCTCTATAAAAGTAAGTAAAAGTAAGGTGGGAAGGGCAGTAGAGGTATTCGCCCACCCCCACTTAATCAGTCAACAGGGGAACGACATAATAAGATATGTGAAAACACCAATAGTACGTTTTAATCATATAGATATTCAATTGATTCTGTTTACAAGCTGTGATTTCTACAAATTAATTTGACCGCCCCCCCCCACTCGAAAGTTTAGGGGTGAGGCGGGATTGATGCCATCTCTTCCTTTCGACACCAAATTGCCCAACATACTAAAGAAGGGGGGAGGACAAATAATCTAAAAATAGGTTGAAATATAAATAATTTGCATATATTTTTAACATAAATAATAAATTTGTATACATCTGCCTCCCCCATTCGGGGCGAGGGTCGGCCGAGTGGGGGAGGGGGCGATCGCCCCTACAGCCCCCCCCTTCCCCTGGATCCGCCAGTGGCCCCCGACAGAAACAAGGTCTATGGAATTGCGCATGAACTAAAAATACTATTTTAAAGAATATGTTTTGGTAAATTTATAATTTATAAGAAATGTTTCAGTATAAGAGTAACAATGGAGATGCGTTCTGAAACCAACATTTTTTTTTCTAGTCACCTTCACCCAATTTATTGTATAAATAAGTCACAATTTTATAGTGAATCCTAAATAATAACAAGATTACAAAGAGAGTTTGTGTTACACAAACTCAGAGGCGGCCCCCGTCGAAGTCGGATCCCTGTCGGATCTGCATATTCGCAAATAATATTCAAGACGTGATTTAATTTTGATGTAAAATGTTTTACACGTTTCGGATGTTCCTTCAGAGTTGAAGATAATTACTTCCTAGTCCAAACCTCCCGCAGGACGACGGAAGATGGGAGCGGGCAGGGTTTGAACCCTGGGCCATCCATAAATCTGAACGACAGTCCAGCGCGCAAACCGCACGACCAGGCAGCTATCCGATGGTCAAAAGTAATAATGTTTCAAAGATTCATTTGCCGTAAATTTAAATTTAAATTTAATAAAAAAATAGTAGATTAGTTTTAGTATATTAAAACATTACAATATTGATCAAAACGTTTGGAAATGAAAATCTACACTTTTTTTTTACACTTTAAGTTTAGAAATTGAAATTCTACATCTTAATCTAGTCTATTTTAGTCTAAACTAGATCTAGAAATTCTAGATCTAGACTCTAAAATAATTTTAATTAGAATATAAATCCAGATCTAGATATACTGTAATAAAAATCTAGATCTAGTTTAAAAAATCTAGATTAGATCTAAATCAAGATATCATTCCTTTTTTAAACGCGAGTCACATAACGAGGCTTAATAAACATTACTATACCGAGTTCTTTTTTCATTTCATTTGAAGAATTAATTCCATATAACGTCAGAGGGTAAAAAAAACACTACGTCACACGGCCTAGCTAGACTAAAAATCGTCTTCATCTATAAGAGCCATGTATCGAGTGTTCATAGACTTTGGTGCACCGAGTGCGTTCTTTAAGCATTTCATTTAAAGAATTCATTCCATATGACGTCAAAGGAAAAAAAAACACTACGTCACACGGCCTAGCTAGAATAAAAATCGCCTTCATCATTACGAGCCTTTTATCGAGTGTTCATAGACATTGGTGCACCGAGTGCGTTCTTTTAGCATTTCATTTAAAGAATTCATTCCATATGACGTCAAAGGAAAAAAAAACACTACGTCACAAGGCCTAGCTAGACTAAAAATCACCTTTATCAACACGAGCCATTTCTCGAGTGTTCATAGACATTGGTGCACCGAGTGCGTTCTTTTAGCATTTCATTTAAAGAATTCATTCCATGTGACGTCAAAGGAAAAAAAAAACACTACGTCACACGGCTTAGTTAGACTAAAATATGTTTTCATTATTACAAGCAATTTTTTCGAGGGTTAATAGACATTGGTGCACCGAGTGCGTTCTTTTAACATTACATTTAAAGAGTCCATTCATATGACGTCAAAGAAAAAAAATTCCATTACCTCACAATAGGCTAGTACCGGTACCATAAAAAAAAATGTCTTTATTTACACGAGAAATTTAACGAGGGTTCATAGACATTGGTGCACTGAGTTCTAATAGATATTATTTAAAAAGGATCAAAGCCACATTGTTTTTGCGTTTTGTCTGTCAGTCGGTCTGTCCGTTATCTTGATATAAAAAAAACAACTAAAAGTTATTAAAAATTGATTAACCTTTATTTTACGTTTCAAAACATCGCAATAATTTTTAGGTATGAACACAATTGAAAAGTTTATATAATAGATTGTTCCGGATGTTTGTATAAATAGTAAAAGAAAAAGAGAATTTCAGATAAATGTAATACCGTTAATTAAATTTTTTGGATGGTCTCGTATAAAAATTAGATGTACTACAGCCACGTGGAGAGATTTTCATACCTTACTTTGGTGTTTGGATTCTGTTTTCCTTAAAAATCGGAACATAATATTAACGATAATTAGATTTTTTAATGTTTTAGGTAGAAAGTTAAATGTACTGTAAGAGAGTAGTGAGTTAAAATATTTTTCATAAAAATCCGTAAAAACATTATTTCGTAAATGAGAAGATTATTTGTTTATTAATTAGAAGAGGGAGTTCAAACAATTATTTGGCGTTAGTAGATTTTTAAATAAATTCGGAAATTTCTGGCGACGATTTGTAAGAAACAAAATCCGGAACTTTCTTTATCAATTACAAAACTTCTATGTTATGTTTTACAAGAAAATTAAATGTCTAAAAAGTAATTTTCAGTAATCAATTCTAGTAAATTACTTTTTTTAAAAGCCTTATGCGATTTCAAACAATCATTAGGCATAATTCATGTTTTATAAAACAATATCCGGAACATTTTTACACTTAATGAAATATTAGTCAGTATAGAGATTATGATTTAGCATTAATATGCTATTTACATAAAAAACGGAACAACATATTATTGATAATGTGTTTTTGCAACGTTTAAGCATGGAAATTGAATGTAATATAAGTTAGAAGAGCAAACAAACATTTGTTGGCGTTGATTAGTTTTGCACAAAAAAATCCGGAACAATCAATTTTAGATACTTAAAACTATTGAGATGTTATGGGAGGAACATTAAAGGGTAAATCAGATTTTCAATAGCTTTTAGAGTTCTAGTTTTTTAAATCTAATCGTGACGGACAGACCGACCAACAGACAAAACGCACAAAAATAAGCTTCTTTTATTCGGATGGGGGCACTAAACAAAAAATAAATAAAATCTGATTTTTAAAAAAAGTTTAAGGAATTGGTTTAGCACCTGATCATGTTGTGACGTTACGCTACTGCACGAAAATCGCTGCATTAAAAAGTCCATTTAAAAAAATGTGCGTGATATTTACATACAAAGTGCATTATTAGCCTTTATAAACAAACAGAAATGTTTTCTTTTAATTTTAGCAGCTAGTTGACCAGAAAAAACGTCTTTAACTATTATTTGTATTTGTTGTAAACATTTCCTGTACATTTTAAAAATATATTTGACTTAGTGATACTGAAAATACACAAAAATTGTCCATCTTTGTTAGCATATTGTAACATTGCCTCCCTTACATTTACGTAATTGTTTTAGAATTGGTGTATTTTTATGAAAAAATCGCTTGCATAATTAATTTTATAAATTAAACGGTTTGCTTTTAGAAAACCAAAAGTAGCCGTTGCACCTAAACTTTTCAAGCCGGATTTAATGATGAAATAATATTTTTCATATCTCTTCTAGTTTTCGAGATCTGAGTGTGACAGACGGACAGACGGACAGACGGACAGACGGACAGACGGACAGACGGACAGACGGACATTTTGCACAAACCTAATAGCGGCTTTTTCCCCTTACGGGGGCCGCTAAAAATAAAAAAAAAAGAAACATAATCTAATTGGTCTACTTAATTTCTTCTCCGTCTTCGGATTTTTTGGTTCAGATATTTGTAGTCTAGTTCTGTAACAAAACGAAATAACAAACAGGCGTATTGAACAAAATTTATAAATTATGTATGAATTTTTTTTTAAATATTATTTTTCGAAGACATTTTTTTTCGGCGACGACCCTCAAAGCCTTATTCTAAATGTGTGGAGTATCTTTTCTTTTCAAGGAACACATCTGTTGTATTAGCAATGTACGTATGGAATATACATTACATTATAATTCTAAAAGCAAAAGCATTATTCAAAAGCATAGAATGGGTTGCCTGAGCCAGCCCTGAAAACCAGTGACTTGGCTGAATGTAAGTCATTGGCTAACATTCATTACTAGATGCATGACTCGAGGACGTAATCATCTTCTTTGTTGAAGTAACTTCTGTATTATATAAGATAAGAAAACATTCTTACAAATTAGACATTGTGCTCGCGTCAAAGTAGTCAAATATCTAAATTTAATCTGCTTTTTGAAATAGGATGTATAATGAGCTGCAGATGTCAGCAGAATGCGTTTCTGGCAGTGAAGAATGCAAGAAGACGCTTGGCTCCACTCCAAACCCCGCTGGGGGAGCTTACAGTACCACCACAGACTCCTAGCTGACAAGGAAAGTGCTACCAAAGTGAATTTTTGTTTTTGCCGAAGTTTGAGAAACACTGCTCTAGTTGTAATATGACCACCCTGGGAAAGAAAATTAGAAAAACTATCACATCCTTTCAAGTGCTTATCAAAAATGCATTCACAACAAATAATGACGTAATATAAACATACTATCACACCTTCTTTAAAGTTAAGATTGAAATCTACTTGAAACTTTAATAACTCAACCACTTCTGGTCGTCCTCACCGGTAGAACACGTTCTCTAGACGTAGGTCTACACCTGTTTGTTTCGATAGTCCTAACAGTTGGTTGTTCGGCGTCTTCATCTGTATCATAATACCCAGAGATGTCTTCTTCGATACTCTTATTTAATGTCTACTTCTATCAACACAAAGTTTCTGTTCATTAATTCTTATGTTGTTGTTTTTTTTACAATAATTATTTCTCTGTGAAAATAGAACATGGTGTCAGAAAAATCAAAGTTGTTATCACTCGTGGCTCACACCTCCTCGGGCAAACGGGCTAACCACTTTGCTAGTGAGGCACTTAAGAGAATATTGTATAGTTATATATTGTTTACAACAATTTAGAGCGGCGACCTACAAAGGGGACTAATTCAGCGTATACCACCCCTTTATTACAATTTCTTTCCCTTGTTCAAGATAACAAACAAAATAATTACCAATAGTTAATTAAATAGTTGTTTAATTTTTTTTATTCTTGTTTTGTCAAGTAAAAGAGGTAACTGTGCAAAATTTCAGCTTGATCCGTGAATGGGTGTGGGAGAAATAACGTGTACACACTTTTTACCAGACAGAAAGACAGACTGAGGGAGTTAAAAAAAGATGTGTTTCCGGTCAAAATTAACAATATATAGTCTGGGATCAAATCAAAGGGCATAGCCAGTGTGTAATCTATATTATAACCTCAAAGAGCCCTGATTCATTGACTGACATATAACAAATTGTTCCACTTGCTGTGGAAGAAAAAATACGAAAATTTAACCATTTACTACTTTCTGTGTGCCTATAACAACTAAGCACCTTTCACGATTAAAACCACAGCGGTTAAATTTACCGAAATCGATTTCTTTTTTCGCAATTCAGACTCAATATGTTTTTTTCCAAGCCGAGATATCAAAAAGTACATTTCTCCTCAGCGCGAAACTTACTTTGTTAGACATTGTATAAAAAAAAATTTAGTTTTTTTTTGACACATGAAGCCGACATTGGCTGAATACGTGTTAAATAAGATTACAAAGAGAGTTTGTGTTGCCACACAAACTCAGAGGCGGCCCCCGTGGGAGACGGATCCCTGTCGGATCCACATATTCGCAAGGAATATTCAAGACGTGATTTTGTTTTTATTGTTAAAAGTAATAATGTTTCAAAGATTCATTTGGCGTTAAAAAAATATATTTTTTTTAATGTAAAATCTCCCGCTGGTCGTCGGAGGATGGCATCGAGCAGGGTATGAAACAGAGAACGTAGAGATAATCAGTCCTGCGCGCTAACCGCTCGACCAGGCATTGCTCTTAACCTAATGACAAACTGGTTACAAACTAATAGCCTATTACCTAACTTTAACTTCTAATTTAGCACTCTCAATATCTATATCTACTAGATCTAGATATATAATATATATTTGGGATAATGTAGATGTAATTTAGATTAGATTTATGTAAAACAAAAACACACTAGATAATCAATTAATAGACTAATCGCAATATTAAATTTTCAAAATAAGTAGATTAGTTTTAGTATTTTATAACATTGCAACATATTGACAATCTAGACTTTAGAAATAAAAATCTACACTTAAATTATAGAAATTAAAATTATAGATCTTGATCTAGTCTAAATCATGACTGTCTCGTACTGCGGTTTGCGAGCTGGACTGTCGTTTGGATTCATCGATGGTCCCAGGTTTAAACCCTGCCCGCCCCCCATCCACGGTCGTCCTGCGGGAGGTTTGGACTACAACTCTGAAGGAACATCCGAAACATGTAAAACAACAAACATTCTAAACTAGACCAAGAAATTCTAGATCTAGATTCTACAATGATTTTAACTAGAACTTAAATCTAAATCTAGTTTTAAAAATCTAGCTCTAGTGTAAAAAAAAATGTATCTAGATCTAGTGTAAAAAGTCTAGCTCTAGTGTAAAAAAAATCTAGATCTAGTATAAAAAAAACTAGATTAGATCTAAATCTAGCTATTATGTTTTTTTAAAATGCGAGTCACATTACGAGGTTTAATGAACATTACTATACCGAGTTGTTTTAGCATTTCATTTAAAGAATTTATTCCATATGACGTCAAAGGAAAAAATCCACTACGTCACACGGCCTAGTTAGACTAAAATATGTCATCTATACGAGCAGCTTGTTGAGGGTTCATAGACATTGGTGCACCGAGTGAGATCTTTAAGCATTTCATTTAAAGAATTAACTCCATATGACCTCAAAGGAAAAAAAATCCATTACGTCACACGTCCTAGTTAGACTAAAAAATGTCTTCTATACGAGCAGCTTCTCGAGGGTTCTTAGACATTGGTGCACCAAGTGATTTTTTTTTAGCATTTCATTTAAAGAATATGACTTCAAAGGAACGAATGTATTAAAAATGCTTTAGAAAAACAAATTTGATTAAAGGTAATAGGCGATATTATGCCGCCCACGCCTGATCCGGTTCTTTCTGTAGTCTTACTGTAGACGATAAGCTCCTAAACCTACCCCCCAAAGCTGTACCATCGCAAATTAATATTAAGCCGAAAAAAAAAATTAGTTTTCAAGTTCTTTTATCATTGTTGTAATGAAAAATACGCCATTTTGTTTACTACGTTCTTAATAGGTTTAGGGTTAGGTTTAGTACTAGGTTTAAGATTAGGTTTAGAATTAGGGTTAGGTTTACTGCTAGGTTTGGGGTTAGGTTTAGGTTTAGAATTAGGGTTAGTTTTAGGATTAGGGTTAGGTTTAGAATAGGTTTAGTGAAACCTAACCCCAACCTTAAATCTAACCCTAAACCTAGCACTAACCCTAAACCTAAACCTAGCACTAACCCTAAACCTAAATACTAAACCTATTAACCCTAAACCTAGCACTAACCCTATCCCTAAACCTAGCACTAACCCTAAACCTAAATACTAAACCTAACCCTAAACCTAGCACTAACCCTAAACCTAACCCTAAACCTAAATACTAAACCTAACCCTAAACCTAGCACTAACTCTATCCCTAAACCTAAATACTAAACCTAACCCTAAACTTAATTCCCTAAACCTAGTACTAAACCTAAACCTAAATACTAACCCTAAACCTAATTCTAAACCTAACCCTAATTCTATACCTAATTCTTATTCTAAACCTAACCCTAAACCTAGCAGTAAACCTTTTATTTTGATCCTACTAAACCTAATCCTAAACTATAATATAGTGCTCCAAACGATATATAGTTCAGTGACATTTTTTTCTTTACTTCCTCTCCAGAACATCATAACAATATGGCGTTGCCTCTATTACAGCAATAATAAGGAACCGTAAAAACTAAATTTTTTTTTTTCGGCTTAATATTAATTTGCGATGGTACAGCTTTGGAGGGTAGGTTTATGAGCCTATGGTCTACGGTAGGACCACAGAAAGAACCGGATCAGGCGTGGGCGGCATAATATCGCCTATTACCTGATTAAAATATGAAATGAATGGACTATAATTAGTATGTTCATGTGTTAAAGCATTAAAGTATCTTTGCGAAAAGAAGTTTTATCATCCTAGAGTTGAATAAGAGTTTTAGACCTAGGAATAGACTCAGTAGAGAGATGTGTTAATGTGAAATTCGGTAATGAAAGAATATACATCGGGATATCTAAATTCGCAGATATAAATAACGAATTAATGTAAAAATGCTTTTGAAACACAAAATTTGAAGGTTAATTTTATTAAATAATGAAATCAATAGAATATATTTTGTATTTTCATGTGTCAAAAAACAAACAAACTATAAGTGCAAAGTTTAGTTCTTAAAATTAGATCTAGATCTAAATCCTTTCGATCTTTTCTCATGTCAACATTGTAAACATGGCCTAGATCCATAAAATACTATAGCTGTAATAGTGTTGGTTTTTTTTTGTTTTTTTTTAGGGTCTTAAGTTTGTTTTAGGGTCACAATACATACACTACGGTCTAAGTTAGTACCCAAAGAACATTTCAAGTTTTATCAAGGTTGTTCAAACAGTTTTGATTTCTATACGGGGACATTTATAGGCCTACATACGCCTCTACTTTATATATTAGATATGAGAATTTAAAACAAAGCAGTGTTTCTCAACCTTTGACGAGAAAAAAAACCCAGTTATGTTGAGGACTTCCTCTTGCAAGCTTGGGGGTTTAGATAGGCCCTTACTACATTGCTAATGAAACGATTTGAAGATACCCCACACATTTAGATTAAGGCATTGAAGATCGCCGCCGAAAAAAAAAAAGAAAAATAGGATTTTTTTAATAAAAAATGCTCATTTGTAATTTATACATTTTGTTCAATAGGCATGTTTGTAATTTTGTTTTGTTACAGATCTAAAATTCAAAGCTTTAACAAAAAATTTCGGAAGTTGGAGAAGAAATTAAGTGGACCAATTAGATTCTACTCTAAATTTGTTTACATAAATTATGAGCTATAGACCCAAATTTATTTAACTAGAAAAATAGCAGATTGAGTAAAGGTTGGAAAAAGCGACTAGGAAAAGAATATTTGGGCTCAGAACTCATCTCAATCGTTACTCTTATACCGAAAAATTTTGTATGAATTCTAAATTTTCCAAAGCTAAGTCTTTCTTTTTAAAAAAAATGATAAATTCATGTGAAATTACATAAAATCTGTTGCCATATTTGACTATTCTGTTTTAAAGCATCATGTTTTTGTCTGGAAAGGGGAGGGGCGGTAGAGTGAAAACGATTAATCCTCGCTCCTTTTTATAATTTCTGCTAATGATTGCATTTGACATTAAAGAATAGGGGTGGGGCGACTCGATATAAGAATTTAATTTATAGCATATATAAATTATATTAGTTAAATTTTTTTTTTAAATTTTGTAATTTCTTAACTAAAATACACAAATAAAACAGTATTGGTTTGTCCGATGGACGGAAGGCGATTGCATGTATCGCCTCTCCCACCTGGTACAACCCTTTTTCATTTTATATTTAAATGATAAAATTTGATATTAGAGTTTGTGCGCGACATAATATACAAATGGGTTCACATGTCAATACGTAGCTTGTATTATATAGATATTCAACTAATTTTGTTTACAAACTATGATTTCTCCATAAAAATAGGACCGCCCCCCATTCAGAGGGCTAGAGTGGGGAGGGCAGTAGATGCAATCGCCCCCCGCCCCCTTACCCCACCGAATCGGCAAAAATACCAGAAGGGTAGCGACATAATATAAAAATTATATTTTAATTCAACTAATTTTGTTCACAAACTATGATTTCTCTATAAAAGTAAGTAAAAGTAAGGTGGGAAGGGCAGTAGAGGTATTCGCCCACCCCCACTTAATCAGTCAACAGGGGAACGACATAATAAGATATGTGAAAACACCAATAGTACGTTTTAATCATATAGATATTCAATTGATTCTGTTTACAAGCTGTGATTTCTACAAATTAATTTGACCGCCCCCCCCCCACTCGAAAGTTTAGGGGTGAGGCGGGATTGATGCCATCTCTTCCTTTCGACACCAAATTGCCCAACATACTAAAGAAGGGGGGAGGACAAATAATCTAAAAATAGGTTGAAATATAAATAATTTGCATATATTTTTAACATAAATAATAAATTTGTATACATCTGCCTCCCCCATTCGGGGCGAGGGTCGGCCGAGTGGGGGAGGGGGCGATCGCCCCTACAGCCCCCCCCTTCCCCTGGATCCGCCAGTGGCCCCCGACAGAAACAAGGTCTATGGAATTGCGCATGAACTAAAAATACTATTTTAAAGAATATGTTTTGGTAAATTTATAATTTATAAGAAATGTTTCAGTATAAGAGTAACAATGGAGATGCGTTCTGAAACCAACATTTTTTTTTCTAGTCACCTTCACCCAATTTATTCTATAAATAAGTCACAATTTTATAGTGAATCCTAAATAATAACAAGATTACAAAGAGAGTTTGTGTTACACAAACTCAGAGGCGGCCCCCGTCGAAGTCGGATCCCTGTCGGATCTGCATATTCGCAAATAATATTCAAGACGTGATTTAATTTTGATGTAAAATGTTTTACACGTTTCGGATGTTCCTTCAGAGTTGAAGATAATTACTTCCTAGTCCAAACCTCCCGCAGGACGACGGAAGATGGGAGCGGGCAGGGTTTGAACCCTGGGCCATCCATAAATCTGAACGACAGTCCAGCGCGCAAACCGCACGACCAGGCAGCTATCCGATGGTCAAAAGTAATAATGTTTCAAAGATTCATTTGCCGTAAATTTAAATTTAAATTTAATAAAAAAAATAGTAGATTAGTTTTAGTATATTAAAACATTACAATATTGATCAAAACGTTTGGAAATGAAAATCTACACTTTTTTTTTACACTTTAAGTTTAGAAATTGAAATTCTACATCTTAATCTAGTCTATTTTAGTCTAAACTAGATCTAGAAATTCTAGATCTAGACTCTAAAATAATTTTAATTAGAATATAAATCCAGATCTAGATATACTGTAATAAAAATCTAGATCTAGTTTAAAAAATCTAGATTAGATCTAAATCAAGATATCATTCCTTTTTTAAACGCGAGTCACATAACGAGGCTTAATAAACATTACTATACCGAGTTCTTTTTTCATTTCATTTGAAGAATTAATTCCATATAACGTCAGAGGGTAAAAAAAACACTACGTCACACGGCCTAGCTAGACTAAAAATCGTCTTCATCTATAAGAGCCATGTATCGAGTGTTCATAGACTTTGGTGCACCGAGTGCGTTCTTTAAGCATTTCATTTAAAGAATTCATTCCATATGACGTCAAAGGAAAAAAAAACACTACGTCACACGGCCTAGCTAGAATAAAAATCGCCTTCATCATTACGAGCCTTTTATCGAGTGTTCATAGACATTGGTGCACCGAGTGCGTTCTTTTAGCATTTCATTTAAAGAATTCATTCCATATGACGTCAAAGGAAAAAAAAACACTACGTCACACGGCCTAGCTAGAATAAAAATCGCCTTCATCATTACGAGCCTTTTATCGAGTGTTCATAGACATTGGTGCACCGAGTGCGTTCTTTTAGCATTTCATTTAAAGAATTCATTCCATATGACGTCAAAGGAAAAAAAAACACTACGTCACAAGGCCTAGCTAGACTAAAAATCACCTTTATCAACACGAGCCATTTCTCGAGTGTTCATAGACATTGGTGCACCGAGTGCGTTCTTTTAGCATTTCATTTAAAGAATTCATTCCATGTGACGTCAAAGGAAAAAAAAACACTACGTCACACGGCTTAGTTAGACTAAAATATGTTTTCATTATTACAAGCAATTTTTTCGAGGGTTAATAGACATTGGTGCACCGAGTGCGTTCTTTTAACATTACATTTAAAGAGTCCATTCATATGACGTCAAAGAAAAAAAATTCCATTACCTCACAATAGGCTAGTACCGGTACCATAAAAAAAAAATGTCTTTATTTACACGAGAAATTTAACGAGGGTTCATAGACATTGGTGCACTGAGTTCTAATAGATATTATTTAAAAAGGATCAAAGCCACATTGTTTTTGCGTTTTGTCTGTCAGTCGGTCTGTCCGTTATCTTGATATAAAAAAAACAACTAAAAGTTATTAAAAATTGATTAACCTTTATTTTACGTTTCAAAACATCGCAATAATTTTTAGGTATGAACACAATTGAAAAGTTTATATAATAGATTGTTCCGGATGTTTGTATAAATAGTAAAAGAAAAAGAGAATTTCAGATAAATGTAATACCGTTAATTAAATTTTTTGGATGGTCTCGTATAAAAATTAGATGTACTACAGCCACGTGGAGAGATTTTCATACCTTACTTTGGTGTTTGGATTCTGTTTTCCTTAAAAATCGGAACATAATATTAACGATAATTAGATTTTTTAATGTTTTAGGTAGAAAGTTAAATGTACTGTAAGAGAGTAGTGAGTTAAAATATTTTTCATAAAAATCCGTAAAAACATTATTTCGTAAATGAGAAGATTATTTGTTTATTAATTAGAAGAGGGAGTTCAAACAATTATTTGGCGTTAGTAGATTTTTAAATAAATTCGGAAATTTCTGGCGACGATTTGTAAGAAACAAAATCCGGAACTTTCTTTATCAATTACAAAACTTCTATGTTATGTTTTACAAGAAAATTAAATGTCTAAAAAGTAATTTTCAGTAATCAATTCTAGTAAATTACTTTTTTTAAAAGCCTTATGCGATTTCAAACAATCATTAGGCATAATTCATGTTTTATAAAACAATATCCGGAACATTTTTACACTTAATGAAATATTAGTCAGTATAGAGATTATGATTTAGCATTAATATGCTATTTACATAAAAAACGGAACAACATATTATTGATAATGTGTTTTTGCAACGTTTAAGCATGGAAATTGAATGTAATATAAGTTAGAAGAGCAAACAAACATTTGTTGGCGTTGATTAGTTTTGCACAAAAAAATCCGGAACAATCAATTTTAGATACTTAAAACTATTGAGATGTTATGGGAGGAACATTAAAGGGTAAATCAGATTTTCAATAGCTTTTAGAGTTCTAGTTTTTTAAATCTAATCGTGACGGACAGACCGACCAACAGACAAAACGCACAAAAATAAGCTTCTTTTATTCGGATGGGGGCACTAAACAAAAAATAAATAAAATCTGATTTTTTAAAAAAGTTTAAGGAATTGGTTTAGCACCTGATCATGTTGTGACGTTACGCTACTGCACGAAAATCGCTGCATTAAAAAGTCCATTTAAAAAAATGTGCGTGATATTTACATACAAAGTGCATTATTAGCCTTTATAAACAAACAGAAATGTTTTCTTTTAATTTTAGCAGCTAGTTGACCAGAAAAAACGTCTTTAACTATTATTTGTATTTGTTGTAAACATTTCCTGTACATTTTAAAAATATATTTGACTTAGTGATACTGAAAATACACAAAAATTGTCCATCTTTGTTAGCATATTGTAACATTGCCTCCCTTACATTTACGTAATTGTTTTAGAATTGGTGTATTTTTATGAAAAAATCGCTTGCATAATTAATTTTATAAATTAAACGGTTTGCTTTTAGAAAACCAAAAGTAGCCGTTGCACCTAAACTTTTCAAGCCGGATTTAATGATGAAATAATATTTTTCATATCTCTTCTAGTTTTCGAGATCTGAGTGTGACAGACGGACAGACGGACAGACGGACAGACGGACAGACGGACAGACGGACATTTTGCACAAACCTAATAGCGGCTTTTTCCCCTTACGGGGGCCGCTAAAAATAAAAAAAAAAGAAACATAATCTAATTGGTCTACTTAATTTCTTCTCCGTCTTCGGATTTTTTGGTTCAGATATTTGTAGTCTAGTTCTGTAACAAAACGAAATAACAAACAGGCGTATTGAACAAAATTTATAAATTATGTATGAATTTTTTTTTAAATATTATTTTTCGAAGACATTTTTTTTCGGCGACGACCCTCAAAGCCTTATTCTAAATGTGTGGAGTATCTTTTCTTTTCAAGGAACACATCTGTTGTATTAGCAATGTACGTATGGAATATACATTACATTATAATTCTAAAAGCAAAAGCATTATTCAAAAGCATAGAATGGGTTGCCTGAGCCAGCCCTGAAAACCAGTGACTTGGCTGAATGTAAGTCATTGGCTAACATTCATTACTAGATGCATGACTCGAGGACGTAATCATCTTCTTTGTTGAAGTAACTTCTGTATTATATAAGATAAGAAAACATTCTTACAAATTAGACATTGTGCTCGCGTCAAAGTAGTCAAATATCTAAATTTAATCTGCTTTTTGAAATAGGATGTATAATGAGCTGCAGATGTCAGCAGAATGCGTTTCTGGCAGTGAAGAATGCAAGAAGACGCTTGGCTCCACTCCAAACCCCGCTGGGGGAGCTTACAGTACCACCACAGACTCCTAGCTGACAAGGAAAGTGCTACCAAAGTGAATTTTTGTTTTTGCCGAAGTTTGAGAAACACTGCTCTAGTTGTAATATGACCACCCTGGGAAAGAAAATTAGAAAAACTATCACATCCTTTCAAGTGCTTATCAAAAATGCATTCACAACAAATAATGACGTAATATAAACATACTATCACACCTTCTTTAAAGTTAAGATTGAAATCTACTTGAAACTTTAATAACTCAACCACTTCTGGTCGTCCTCACCGGTAGAACACGTTCTCTAGACGTAGGTCTACACCTGTTTGTTTCGATAGTCCTAACAGTTGGTTGTTCGGCGTCTTCATCTGTATCATAATACCCAGAGATGTCTTCTTCGATACTCTTATTTAATGTCTACTTCTATCAACACAAAGTTTCTGTTCATTAATTCTTATGTTGTTGTTTTTTTTACAATAATTATTTCTCTGTGAAAATAGAACATGGTGTCAGAAAAATCAAAGTTGTTATCACTCGTGGCTCACACCTCCTCGGGCAAACGGGCTAACCACTTTGCTAGTGAGGCACTTAAGAGATTATTGTATAGTTATATATTGTTTACTACAATTTAGAGCGGCGACCTACAAAGGGGACTAATTCAGCGTATACCACCCCTTTATTACAATTTCTTTCCCTTGTTCAAGATAACAAACAAAATAATTACCAATAGTTAATTAAATAGTTGTTTAATTTTTTTTATTCTTGTTTTGTCAAGTAAAAGAGGTAACTGTGCAAAATTTCAGCTTGATCCGTGAATGGGTGTGGGAGAAATAACGTGTACACACTTTTTACCAGACAGAAAGACAGACTGAGGGAGTTAAAAAAAGATGTGTTTCCGGTCAAAATTAACAATATATAGTCTGGGATCAAATCAAAGGGCATAGCCAGTGTGTAATCTATATTATAACCTCAAAGAGCCCTGATTCATTGACTGACATATAACAAATTGTTCCACTTGCTGTGGAAGAAAAAATACGAAAATTTAACCATTTACTACTTTCTGTGTGCCTATAACAACTAAGCACCTTTCACGATTAAAACCACAGCGGTTAAATTTACCGAAATCGATTTCTTTTTTCGCAATTCAGACTCAATATGTTTTTTTCCAAGCCGAGATATCAAAAAGTACATTTCTCCTCAGCGCGAAACTTACTTTGTTAGACATTGTATAAAAAAAAATTTAGTTTTTTTTTGACACATGAAGCCGACATTGGCTGAATACGTGTTAAATAAGATTACAAAGAGAGTTTGTGTTGCCACACAAACTCAGAGGCGGCCCCCGTGGGAGACGGATCCCTGTCGGATCCACATATTCGCAAGGAATATTCAAGACGTGATTTTGTTTTTATTGTTAAAAGTAATAATGTTTCAAAGATTCATTTGGCGTTAAAAAAATATATTTTTTTTAATGTAAAATCTCCCGCTGGTCGTCGGAGGATGGCATCGAGCAGGGTATGAAACAGAGAACGTAGAGATAATCAGTCCTGCGCGCTAACCGCTCGACCAGGCATTGCTCTTAACCTAATGACAAACTGGTTACAAACTAATAGCCTATTACCTAACTTTAACTTCTAATTTAGCACTCTCAATATCTATATCTACTAGATCTAGATATATAATATATATTTGGGATAATGTAGATGTAATTTAGATTAGATTTATGTAAAACAAAAACACACTAGATAATCAATTAATAGACTAATCGCAATATTAAATTTTCAAAATAAGTAGATTAGTTTTAGTATTTTATAACATTGCAACATATTGACAATCTAGACTTTAGAAATAAAAATCTACACTTAAATTATAGAAATTAAAATTATAGATCTTGATCTAGTCTAAATCATGACTGTCTCGTACTGCGGTTTGCGAGCTGGACTGTCGTTTGGATTCATCGATGGTCCCAGGTTTAAACCCTGCCCGCCCCCCATCCACGGTCGTCCTGCGGGAGGTTTGGACTACAACTCTGAAGGAACATCCGAAACATGTAAAACAACAAACATTCTAAACTAGACCAAGAAATTCTAGATCTAGATTCTACAATGATTTTAACTAGAACTTAAATCTAAATCTAGTTTTAAAAATCTAGCTCTAGTGTAAAAAAAAATGTATCTAGATCTAGTGTAAAAAGTCTAGCTCTAGTGTAAAAAAAATCTAGATCTAGTATAAAAAAAACTAGATTAGATCTAAATCTAGCTATTATGTTTTTTTAAAATGCGAGTCACATTACGAGGTTTAATGAACATTACTATACCGAGTTGTTTTAGCATTTCATTTAAAGAATTTATTCCATATGACGTCAAAGGAAAAAATCCACTACGTCACACGGCCTAGTTAGACTAAAATATGTCATCTATACGAGCAGCTTGTTGAGGGTTCATAGACATTGGTGCACCGAGTGAGATCTTTAAGCATTTCATTTAAAGAATTAACTCCATATGACCTCAAAGGAAAAAAAATCCATTACGTCACACGTCCTAGTTAGACTAAAAAATGTCTTCTATACGAGCAGCTTCTCGAGGGTTCTTAGACATTGGTGCACCAAGTGATTTTTTTTTAGCATTTCATTTAAAGAATATGACATCAAAGGAACGAATGTATTAAAAATGCTTTAGAAAAACAAATTTGATTAAAGGTAATAGGCGATATTATGCCGCCCACGCCTGATCCGGTTCTTTCTGTAGTCTTACTGTAGACGATAAGCTCCTAAACCTACCCCCCAAAGCTGTACCATCGCAAATTAATATTAAGCCGAAAAAAAAAATTAGTTTTCAAGTTCTTTTATCATTGTTGTAATGAAAAATACGCCATTTTGTTTACTACGTTCTTAATAGGTTTAGGGTTAGGTTTAGTGCTAGGTTTAAGATTAGGTTTAGAATTAGGGTTAGGTTTACTGCTAGGTTTGGGGTTAGGTTTAGGTTTAGAATTAGGGTTAGTTTTAGGATTAGGGTTAGGTTTAGAATAGGTTTAGTGAAACCTAACCCCAACCTTAAAATCAACCTTAAATCTAACCCTAAACCTAGCACTAACCCTAAACCTAAACCTAGCACTAACCCTAAACCTAAATACTAAACCTAACCCTAAACCTAGCACTAACCCTAAACCTAACCCTAAACCTAAATACTAAACCTAACCCTAAACCTAGCACTAACTCTATCCCTAAACCTAAATACTAAACCTAACCCTAAACTTAATTCCCTAAACCTAGTACTAAACCTAAACCTAAATACTAACCCTAAACCTAATTCTAAACCTAACCCTAATTCTATACCTAATTCTTATTCTAAACCTAACCCTAAACCTAGCAGTAAACCTTTTATTTTGATCCTACTAAACCTAATCCTAAACTATAATATAGTGCTCCAAACGATATATAGTTCAGTGACATTTTTTTCTTTACTTCCTCTCCAGAACATCATAACAATATGGCGTTGCCTCTATTACAGCAATAATAAGGAACCGTAAAAACTAAATATTTTTTTTTCGGCTTAATATTAATTTGCGATGGTACAGCTTTGGAGGGTAGGTTTATGAGCCTATGGTCTACGGTAGGACCACAGAAAGAACCGGATCAGGCGTGGGCGGCATAATATCGCCTATTACCTGATTAAAATATGAAATGAATGGACTATAATTAGTATGTTCATGTGTTAAAGCATTAAAGTATCTTTGCGAAAAGAAGTTTTATCATCCTAGAGTTGAATAAGAGTTTTAGACCTAGGAATAGACTCAGTAGAGAGATGTGTTAATGTGAAATTCGGTAATGAAAGAATATACATCGGGATATCTAAATTCGCAGATATAAATAACGAATTAATGTAAAAATGCTTTTGAAACACAAAATTTGAAGGTTAATTTTATTAAATAATGAAATCAATAGAATATATTTTGTATTTTCATGTGTCAAAAAACAAACAAACTATAAGTGCAAAGTTTAGTTCTTAAAATTAGATCTAGATCTAAATCCTTTCGATCTTTTCTCATGTCAACATTGTAAACATGGCCTAGATCCATAAAATACTATAGCTGTAATAGTGTTGGTTTTTTTTTGTTTTTTTTAGGGTCTTAAGTTTGTTTTAGGGTCACAATACATACACTACGGTCTAAGTTAGTACCCAAAGAACATTTCAAGTTTTATCAAGATTGTTCAAACAGTTTTGATTTCTATACGGGGACATTTATAGGCCTACATACGCCTCTACTTTATATATTAGATATGAGAATTTAAAACAAAGCAGTGTTTCTCAACCTTTGACGAGAAAAAAAACCCAGTTATGTTGAGGACTTCCTCTTGCAAGCTTGGGGGTTTAGATAGGCCCTTACTACATTGCTAATGAAACGATTTGAAGATACCCCACACATTTAGATTAAGGCATTGAAGATCGCCGCCGAAAAAAAAAAAGAAAAATAGGATTTTTTTAATAAAAAATGCTCATTTGTAATTTATACATTTTGTTCAATAGGCATGTTTGTAATTTTGTTTTGTTACAGATCTAAAATTCAAAGCTTTAACAAAAAATTTCGGAAGTTGGAGAAGAAATTAAGTGGACCAATTAGATTCTACTCTAAATTTGTTTACATAAATTATGAGCTATAGACCCAAATTTATTTAACTAGAAAAATAGCAGATTGAGTAAAGGTTGGAAAAAGCGACTAGGAAAAGAATATTTGGGCTCAGAACTCATCTCAATCGTTACTCTTATACCGAAAAATTTTGTATGAATTCTAAATTTTCCAAAGCTAAGTCTTTCTTTTTAAAAAAAATGATAAATTCATGTGAAATTACATAAAATCTGTTGCCATATTTGACTATTCTGTTTTAAAGCATCATGTTTTTGTCTGGAAAGGGGAGGGGCGGTAGAGTGAAAACGATTAATCCTCGCTCCTTTTTATAATTTCTGCTAATGATTGCATTTGACATTAAAGAATAGGGGTGGGGCGACTCGATATAAGAATTTAATTTATAGCATATATAAATTATATTAGTTACATTTTTTTTTTTAATTTTGTAATTTCTTAACTAAAATACACAAATAAAACAGTATTGGTTTGTCCGATGGACGGAAGGCGATTGCATGTATCGCCTCTCCCACCTGGTACAACCCTTTTTCATTTTATATTTAAATGATAAAATTTGAGATTAGAGTTTGTGCGCGACATAATATACAAATGGGTTCACATGTCAATACGTAGCTTGTATTATATAGATATTCAACTAATTTTGTTTACAAACTATGATTTCTCCATAAAAATAGGACCGCCCCCCATTCAGAGGGCTAGAGTGGGGAGGGCAGTAGATGCAATCGCCCCCCGCCCCCCTTACCCCACCGAATCGGCAAAAATACCAGAAGGGTAGCGACATAATATAAAAATTATATTTTAATTCAACTAATTTTGTTCACAAACTATGATTTCTCTATAAAAGTAAGTAAAAGTAAGGTGGGAAGGGCAGTAGAGGTATTCGCCCACCCCCACTTAATCAGTCAACAGGGGAACGACATAATAAGATATGTGAAAACACCAATAGTACGTTTTAATCATATAGATATTCAATTGATTCTGTTTACAAGCTGTGATTTCTACAAATTAATTTGACCGCCCCCCCCCACTCGAAAGTTTAGGGGTGAGGCGGGATTGATGCCATCTCTTCCTTTCGACACCAAATTGCCCAACATACTAAAGAAGGGGGGAGGACAAATAATCTAAAAATAGGTTTAAATATAAATAATTTGCATATATTTTTAACATAAATAATAAATTTGTATACATCTGCCTCCCCCATTCGGGGCGAGGGTCGGCCGAGTGGGGGAGGGGGCGATCGCCCCTACAGCCCCCCCCCTTCCCCTGGATCCGCCAGTGGCCCCCGACAGAAACAAGGTCTATGGAATTGCGCATGAACTAAAAATACTATTTTAAAGAATATGTTTTGGTAAATTTATAATTTATAAGAAATGTTTCAGTATAAGAGTAACAATGGAGATGCGTTCTGAAACCAACATTTTTTTTTCTAGTCACCTTCACCCAATTTATTGTATAAATAAGTCACAATTTTATAGTGAATCCTAAATAATAAAAATAAAAAAAAAAGAAACATAATCTAATTGGTCTACTTAATTTCTTCTCCGTCTTCGGATTTTTTGGTTCAGATATTTGTAGTCTAGTTCTGTAACAAAACGAAATAACAAACAGGCGTATTGAACAAAATTTATAAATTATGTATGAATTTTTTTTTAAATATTATTTTTCGAAGACATTTTTTTTCGGCGACGACCCTCAAAGCCTTATTCTAAATGTGTGGAGTATCTTTTCTTTTCAAGGAACACATCTGTTGTATTAGCAATGTACGTATGGAATATACATTACATTATAATTCTAAAAGCAAAAGCATTATTCAAAAGCATAGAATGGGTTGCCTGAGCCAGCCCTGAAAACCAGTGACTTGGCTGAATTTAAGTCATTGGCTAACATTCATTACTAGATGCATGACTCGAGGACGTAATCATCTTCTTTGTTGAAGTAACTTCTGTATTATATAAGATAAGAAAACATTCTTACAAATTAGACATTGTGCTCGCGTCAAAGTAGTCAAATATCTAAATTTAATCTGCTTTTTGAAATAGGATGTATAATGAGCTGCAGATGTCAGCAGAATGCGTTTCTGGCAGTGAAGAATGCAAGAAGACGCTTGGCTCCACTCCAAACCCCGCTGGGGGAGCTTACAGTACCACCACAGACTCCCAGCTGACAAGGAAAGTGCTACCAAAGTGAATTTTTGTTTTTGCCGAAGTTTGAGAAACACTGCTCTAGTTGTAATATGACCACCCTGGGAAAGAAAATTAGAAAAACTATCACATCCTTTCAAGTGCTTATCAAAAATGCATTCACAACAAATAATGACGTAATATAAACATACTATCACACCTTCTTTAAAGTTAAGATTGAAATCTACTTGAAACTTTAATAACTCAACCACTTCTGGTCGTCCTCACCGGTAGAACACGTTCTCTAGACGTAGGTCTACACCTGTTTGTTTCGATAGTCCTAACAGTTGGTTGTTCGGCGTCTTCATCTGTATCATAATACCCAGAGATGTCTTCTTCGATACTCTTATTTAATGTCTACTTCTATCAACACAAAGTTTCTGTTCATTAATTCTTATGTTGTTGTTTTTTTTACAATAATTATTTCTCTGTGAAAATAGAACATGGTGTCAGAAAAATCAAAGTTGTTATCACTCGTGGCTCACACCTCCTCGGGCAAACGGGCTAACCACTTTGCTAGTGAGGCACTTAAGAGATTATTGTATAGTTATATATTGTTTACTACAATTTAGAGCGGCGACCTACAAAGGGGACTAATTCAGCGTATACCACCCCTTTATTACAATTTCTTTCCCTTGTTCAAGATAACAAACAAAATAATTACCAATAGTTAATTAAATAGTTGTTTAATTTTTTTTATTCTTGTTTTGTCAAGTAAAAGAGGTAACTGTGCAAAATTTCAGCTTGATCCGTGAATGGGTGTGGGAGAAATAACGTGTACACACTTTTTACCAGACAGAAAGACAGACTGAGGGAGTTAAAAAAAGATGTGTTTCCGGTCAAAATTAACAATATATAGTCTGGGATCAAATCAAAGGGCATAGCCAGTGTGTAATCTATATTATAACCTCAAAGAGCCCTGATTCATTGACTGACATATAACAAATTGTTCCACTTGCTGTGGAAGAAAAAATACGAAAATTTAACCATTTACTACTTTCTGTGTGCCTATAACAACTAAGCACCTTTCACGATTAAAACCACAGCGGTTAAATTTACCGAAATCGATTTCTTTTTTCGCAATTCAGACTCAATATGTTTTTTTCCAAGCCGAGATATCAAAAAGTACATTTCTCCTCAGCGCGAAACTTACTTTGTTAGACATTGTATAAAAAAAAATTTAGTTTTTTTTTGACACATGAAGCCGACATTGGCTGAATACGTGTTAAATAAGATTACAAAGAGAGTTTGTGTTGCCACACAAACTCAGAGGCGGCCCCCGTGGGAGACGGATCCCTGTCGGATCCACATATTCGCAAGGAATATTCAAGACGTGATTTTGTTTTTATTGTTAAAAGTAATAATGTTTCAAAGATTCATTTGGCGTTAAAAAAATATATTTTTTTTAATGTAAAATCTCCCGCTGGTCGTCGGAGGATGGCATCGAGCAGGGTATGAAACAGAGAACGTAGAGATAATCAGTCCTGCGCGCTAACCGCTCGACCAGGCATTGCTCTTAACCTAATGACAAACTGGTTACAAACTAATAGCCTATTACCTAACTTTAACTTCTAATTTAGCACTCTCAATATCTATATCTACTAGATCTAGATATATAATATATATTTGGGATAATGTAGATGTAATTTAGATTAGATTTATGTAAAACAAAAACACACTAGATAATCAATTAATAGACTAATCGCAATATTAAATTTTCAAAATAAGTAGATTAGTTTTAGTATTTTATAACATTGCAACATATTGACAATCTAGACTTTAGAAATAAAAATCTACACTTAAATTATAGAAATTAAAATTATAGATCTTGATCTAGTCTAAATCATGACTGTCTCGTACTGCGGTTTGCGAGCTGGACTGTCGTTTGGATTCATCGATGGTCCCAGGTTTAAACCCTGCCCGCCCCCCATCCACGGTCGTCCTGCGGGAGGTTTGGACTACAACTCTGAAGGAACATCCGAAACATGTAAAACAACAAACATTCTAAACTAGACCAAGAAATTCTAGATCTAGATTCTACAATGATTTTAACTAGAACTTAAATCTAAATCTAGTTTTAAAAATCTAGCTCTAGTGTAAAAAAAAATGTATCTAGATCTAGTGTAAAAAGTCTAGCTCTAGTGTAAAAAAAATCTAGATCTAGTATAAAAAAAACTAGATTAGATCTAAATCTAGCTATTATGTTTTTTTAAAATGCGAGTCACATTACGAGGTTTAATGAACATTACTATACCGAGTTGTTTTAGCATTTCATTTAAAGAATTTATTCCATATGACGTCAAAGGAAAAAATCCACTACGTCACACGGCCTAGTTAGACTAAAAAAAGTCATCTATACTAGCAGCTTTTCGAGTGTTTATAGACATTGGTGCACCGAGTGAGATCTGTAAGCATTTCATTTAAAGAATTAACTCCATATGACGCCAAAGGAAAAAAAAATTCCATTACGTCACACGTCCTAGTTAGACTAAAAAATGTCTTCTATACGAGCAGCTTCTCGAGGGTTCATAGACATTGGTACACCCAGTGATTTCTTTTAGCATTTCATTTGATGGGTTAGTTAGACTAAATATGTATATAACATATATATAAAAGGATTAAAGACGCTTTTTTTGTTTGGTATGTCAGTCTGTCTGTCCGTCATGTTAATAGCGAGAAAAAAAAAGACTAAAAGCTATTGAAAATCTGATTAAAATTTCATTTCTCTTCTGAAACATCACTATAGTTTTAAGTTTCTATAATAGATTGTTACAGATGTTTATATATTTATACTGAGAGAAAATAAGAATTCCAGATTAATCAAATACCGTTAATTAAATTTGTGGGATGGTCTGTTATGAAAATTAGATGTACCCTAGCCTTATGGAGATTTTTTCAAACCATACTTTGGTGTTAGGAAGTTGTTTTCCTTAAAAATTGGAACATATTATTAACGATAATTAGATTTTCTAACGTTTTCGCTAAAAAGTTAAATGTAGTGTAAGAGAGAAGTGCGAATTTACATAAATAGATTTAAAATATTTTTCATAAAAAATCCGGAACAACCAATTTTCGTAAATGAGAAAATTATTTGTTTTATTTATTAGAAGAGGGATTTCAAACATTTATTAGCGTTATTAGATTTTTCATATAAAATTCGGATCATTTTTGACGACGATTTGTAAGAAAATTAAAGTAATGTAGGTCGATTTCTTTTTCGAAACAAAATCCGGAACATTTTATACCGATTAAACAACTTTTATTATGTTTCGGCAAGAAAATTAACAGTAAAATAAGTCTAAAAAGTGATTTTCAATAATCGTTTCTAGTAAATTACTTTCTTATTTTAAAATCCTTAACAACCTATTGTCGATATTTTTGAAAAAAAATAAAGTCATTTGACATAAATTTGTTTTAAGTTAAAAATTCGGAACAATTGATATTGATAAATAAACTATAGTGACGTAGTATCAAAGAATATAAGTGTAATATTAATCAATTATGCGATTTCAAACAATCATTTGACATAATTTATATTTTATAAAAGAATATCGGGAACAACTTTATAGTTAATGAAATATAAATCAGTATAGATATTTTTATTTAGCATTTATATGCTATTTACATTAAAAACCGGAACAATGCATTAAAGATCATGTGTTTATTGCAACGTTTAAGCATGGAAATAAAATCTAATATAAGTTAGAAGAGCAAACAAATATTCGTTGGCATTGATTTGTTTTTCACAAAACATCCGGAACAATCTATTATAGATACTTAAAACTATTGCAACATTCTTGAATGAAAAATTAAAGAAGGTTAAATCAGATTTACAATAGCCTTTAGTGTTATTTGTTAATCTAATCGTGATGGACAGACCGAGCAACAGACAAAACACACACAAAAAAAAACTTCTTTTATTCGGATGGGGGCACTAAACAAAAAATAAATAAAATCTGATTTTTTTTAAACGTTTAAGGAATTGGTTTAGCACCTGGACATGTTGCGACGTTACGCTACTGCATGAAAGTCGCTGCATAAAAAGTCCATTTTAAAAAATGTGCGAGATATTTACATACAAAGTGCATTATTAGCCTTTATAAACAAACAGAAATGTTTTCTTTTAATTATAGCAGCTTGTTGACCAGAAAAAACACCTTTAACTATTATTTATATTTGTTGTAAACATTTCTTGTACATTTTATAAATATATTAGACTTAGCGATACTGCAAATACACAAGAGCCGTCCATCTTTGTTTGCATATTGTAACATTGCCTCATATTTACGTAATTGTTTTAGAATTGGTGTATTTTTATGAAAAAATCGCTTGCATAATTAATTTTATAAATTAAACGGTTTGCTTTTAGAAAACCAAAAGTAGCCGTTGCACCTAAACTTTTCAATCCGCATTTAATGATGAAATAATATTTTTCATATCTCTTCTAGTTTTCGAGATCTGAGTGTGACAGACGGACAGACGGACATTTTGCACAAACCTAATAGCGGCTTTTTCCCCTTACGGGGGCCGCTAAAAATGTATAAAAACAAAATGAACTGAATGTACATCTCTATTATTTTGTGTCTTGAGGTCGGAGGTAAAAAAAAATTAGAACTTTTGTGTGAGAGAGCGTTACGACGCCAGAGTGATAACAAAAAAAGAAAAAATATGACCAAATACAACACAGTGCTGATGAAATACTTAAATATTGAATCAAGAAGCCGAAGAAAGTCAGTTCAGTGTATATAAAATTCAACATAATAAACAGTAAATCATGGGCCAATAATTAAATAATGTGAGAGTTGAAATTTTGAGGGGGGGGGGATTCGGCCAAAATTCTATGTGAATGTTGGAGTGCAATAATACAAAGGTTAATGCTGTAAAGCATCAGTCATTGCAATATTTTAATATAAAGGTGAACAGTCTATGTAAGACTATTTCCTAAGACGTAGAGCGAGGAAAGGAGAGGGAATAAGTGATACCGGTAATTGATTTCACAGTTAAAAATTATAGGGTTGGGAAGAGTAGTGTTATAAAGCGGGTCGTGTCAATTAGATGTAACCAATGTAAAAATTCAATGTTTCAACGTTTCTTAATGGTGACTGAGCGGCAGCTTCGACATAGAGGTCATGAACTGAGGCGGGTTGAAAAAGGTAGGGGAGAGAAAAATGATATGGAATTGATTGGTCAGAAGTGAGTGTATTTGGGAGGGCGTTATAAAACGGGCCATTTCAATGAAACAATCACTTACTAGAAGACACAGGCCAAAAAGGGTTTTGCTCAAATGCGAAAAGTTTGATAGAAAGTGTAAACAATTAAGTATTTTTTGAACATTACGGCAGGCAGAAAGTGTGTCGCTAAACAGGGGTTCTGAGTGGCTCGCCAGCGATCCAACCCAACCCCAACGAGCCTTCACAACCACTCAAGGCAACAAATTATAAAGATAGATGTTTATTTGTGGCTTTCACCTACTAAATAATTGATTTGTTATATGTTTTGAGGAAGGGTCTTTGAGTTTAACCATTAGTCCAGTTTAAATCGATTTTAAAAATCTATTTCTGAAAACTGGTCATCACTAGTAATTTACTTGGCTTCTTTTATTTCGGGGCATTTTTGTTTTTGTTTTTGTGATTCCATTTAAGCATCATTGATTAAAATTTGATTGTTTGTTCACAAACAAAAACAATGTAATTTTCTATGCTTTGATGCTTAATTTTTTATTGCTTGGATTGCTCCCAGCTTTCACTTTGACATATTCCTATTCACTGAAAATCTTTTGTGGATGTTTTAGTTGCAACAAAAATCCAGTGAACGCCAAAGCCGAAGCAATAAGTGCTGAGAGAAGAACTGCCATGACAATGAACAATGATGTTGTGGCCTCTGGTATTGATGCTTCATATGAACCTAGTTCCTTGCGAATGACAGTTTCATGTGGTGAAATTATCAGAGCTATGGTGGCTACAGAAAATTGAGAAGTCTTGAACATGTTTGACTGTAGTGACACCGGCTCATTTCTTATCTGTTAACAACAAATGATTGTACTTTTATTTCTCAATATAAACTATTTAAAGAAAGCAAAACTTGAAGAAAAAAACATTTCAAATCTGAAGCGCGGACACAAAAATGTTTAATTCTAAGGTGCACAATCACAAAACAAACTACTATATTCAGAGATAAATTTTTAAACACATTTAATACACTCTCAGTCATTGTGTTTCCAGGTCATTTTTCGTTACCGAGAAGTACATAGGAGCTTGATCAAGCGTTGGTTGTGTATAGCTGTCTTTTAAAAATATTTTTATGTATTTTACGTTTGCGTCTATATTAAAATAGTAATAATACTGAGGTGGCCAATAATAGCCAAACTGAACGCCATTCGTTTTTAATCAATAAAATAATATTATCTTATTTCATTCAATAGAAGGTTTCGCAACAAGTCATATACATTGACTATCATGCAAATATATAGGCATGCTTACCTCGATAAAGAATATTGCTGTTGAGATGGTCAAGTCACTAAATGGGATGACGATATTAAATTCTCCTGTAGTATAGTTAATAGTGACATGGGATGTGCTTTCAACTGGTGTACCTGGTGTGGGGTAAAAGTTGTTTTTATTTCCTCATATTAGCTTCATTGGTTCAAAAAGGTTGGCGGTAGTGTGGACACGTGTCTTGAAAACGGCTCTTACGATTTTCCAAGAAATTTGAAAGTTTATGTATATTTTTGGGTAAAAAAAATATTAGCTAGTTGGCCATACAGGGAACACTCTGGTTTGACCGTTATAATTTTTGAAAATACAATTATCTTAAAATTAAATTTGGTCTGGAAAACTATATCTTTAACACATGTTAGTGGAAATTCCAGCATATAATATTATTTATTAACTAAAGAGTTATGAACAAATAGAACATTTTGCGCACCGTCTTATAAAGAATTCAGTCTAGAGTCTAGACTACTGTTAATTAGGTGTCTAAGTCTGTAACTATATAACCATACTAGAATCTTCTGTACCATATCATCAAATAGATCCAGTATTCTAGTTTTGACGGAAGTCTGGTAACCCTTAGAATCTAGACTTCTAAATCAGAAATCTAGGTTTAGTGTTAGATCTAGATGTCCATATAATAAGCATAACAATAAATTAACGCATCGCCTGCTGTCTGAATCAGAAATATCATACGTTCAAGCAACTGACGGTGTTCGATACCCAGTTTGAACCTATTATTATTTTAATTTTTAGCGGCCCCCGAAAGGGGAAAAGACGCTATTAGTTTTGTGCGAAATGTCTGTCCGTCTGTCCGTTCGTCCTGTTTAGATCTCGTAAACTAGAAAAGATATTGAAAATCCGACATCACAATATTTTAAACCATTCAAAGTTCTGATGCAACGGCTACTTTTTTTTTCTGAAAGCGAAAAATCTAATTTTTAAAATCAGTTATGCAAGCTGTTTTTTAAAGAGAAAAAGTTAATTAGTATGCATTATAAGTAAGACCTAAATTAAAACAAATAGTAATCTTGTGAATGTCACTTCGAAAATATTTTCTTTATCTTCCATTGGGCATTCGAATAACAGATTAAGCCTTTTCAAAACAATTACATCAATTATAAGAATTCAGTTAGGCCAGGAGAGGCGCTTTAGCTGAGCGGTAAAGCGCTTGGCTTCCGAACCGGGGGCCCCGGGTTCGAATCCTGGTTAAAACTGGGATTTTCTACTTCGGAATCCTTAGGCGCTTCTGAGTCCATCCAGCTCCAATGGATACCTGATATTAGTTGGGGAAACGTAAAGGCGGTTGGTCGTTGTGCTGGCTACATGACACCCTCGTTAACCGTAGGCCACAAAAACAGATGAACTTTACATCATCTGCCCTAGAGACCACAATGTCTGAAAGGGGAACTAGTTAGGCCAGGCTCACATCTAACTTTGCTTTCACTTGCACCTATCCTTTGATCAGCTGTACCGTTGGGGACTACACAAGATCTGTCAACCTTCTTTCTCCATTCTTATCTCTCATTTGTCTTTGATATTCATATGGATGTTCTTTCTGAAAATATTGAAGCCTGCCTGGGTGGATCACTTCGGGGGCCGATTTTGAGTTTGTGTTTCCACACAAACTGTCTTTGTAATCTTGTTTTAAAATTATTTTATTATTTTTTAAGTTTTTTAATGGAGGTATCATCTTTAAAAAATCATTTTTTAATGTTTAAGTTATGTTTCTAATTCTAGATATATATTACCAAGCAATAATTTTATAGGCCTATACTCCGAGTAGAATTATACATGGGCGTAACCAGAATTTTATTTTGGTGTGTGTGTGTGTGGGGGGGGGGATATGGAATAGGTGCGCGAAAAAGAAATGTTCCCATTTGTAAATGTATCGTAATTAATTATTAAGAGCAACGTAAACACTCTTACCAAAAAAAAGAAAAAAGCCATCTGCTTTATAAAGGAGGAATTTTCTTTTGAAAAAGTATTTTTATATTTTACTTGTTAATATTCAAATAAAACAAAACAAATATGGTCATAAAATAAATGTCGTATTTTTTACTGTTTAAAAATTAAATTTGATAGTTACGGTAGTTAAAAATAAGCTTCGTAAAAAAAAGGAATTGGGAACTGCTACCATAATATCCAGTCTTAAGCCACTGCAGCCTATGCGGCCGCAGTGGGCCCCGCGCTTTCATAGGCCCCGCGCTAAGTATATCTATAATTGCATAATGATGCAAAATATAAGAAAAGTCGTAGAAATTATTTTTAAAATCTCCTGAAAAATAGACAAAAATTGTTACCGATATATGGAAAACACAAATCTTAGGCGAATAAAAAAAGCATTTCATATTTAAATAAAAATATAATAATAGTGCGAATTTTAACCGAAACGTACGTTCCAATAGAACTAGATACGTTTTTAAAACGATCAAAATCCAAAAATGAGAACATAATCACTTCTAGTGAGACAGCTAAAACAGATTCTATGAAGAATACAAAAAACTGCAGTGGTGAATGTCGTAAGAGAAGAAGAAAATGATGTAACACTAACAACTGATCAACATGTCGTATGAAATGGAGGCAATAATGTAATAACTGATCAACATGTAGTTATAGATAATGAGCTAAATGTGGTCGATTCATTGAGAAATCTGGATTATCCTGCCATGTGTCTAGAAAAAAAAATGGAAAGATCTTGTATTGACTATTTATTACAAAAAGGTCCACCTGAGATTACTTTGGAGAATTTTCCAAAAAATAAGGATGGTAGACATTTCTCTTAAGTGCATTGCAAACCAAACCTGAGTAAAGGTGAAAGTGATTTGCGTCCTTGGCTGATGTATTCTGTGTCAGCATACAAAATCAATTGTTTCTATTGGCGTCTACTGGAAAAAAAAAGTTGCTTTTTAAATGAAGGATTTGACCAGTGGCAAAGCTGTACCACAAGGCTAGCAGAGCATGAAAAATCGCAAAGGCATTTAGACGCTATGACCAGTTGCTGTGAAGCTGGAGCAAGACTAAGAAAAAAAAAACAGGCATTGACAAAGTTCACCAGGAAACTAAACGTTGGACTAGTTGCAATTGTACGAGTTCTAGCGAAGCGCAATTTAGCTTTCAGAGGGACCATTGAAAGACTTAAAGAGCCAAGTAATGGGAATTTCCTGGTCTAGTAGAATTACTCGCAAAGTAATGGGGGAACAACTTCGACGTGTTATCAATGCAGAAATTCATGATCGTTACCTGAGAAAGAAGATTCAAAACGAACTTATTACTGTAGTAGCTGATGCTGTTGTGAATTATATCCTTCGAGACATCAAAAATGCAGTGATATTGGATTGTACTCCAGACATAAGTCACAATGAGCAGATGTTATCGGCATTTCTCAGATAAGGGTTGAAGTGAAAGAGCTTGTGGTTGTATATGAACGTTTTAAGTTTCTTCCTGTTGTTTCTTCTTGTGACAGCGAAAAGAAGTTGGCTGGAAACATGGATGTTGTTGGAATCTTTCCAGCCAAAAGTCAAAGAAAAAGCCAGTATGACAAATCTGTGGAAAACTTCATACATCAAAAAGCTGAAGGATTAAATGCTTCAACAGAATTGTGAACACTGCAATTTACTCCTTGCAGCTGAGATTGGAACTGTAACTGTGGCATCTTGTGAAAGAAGTTTTTCGAGTTTTAAACTAATCAAGAATTACTTAAGGTAAAAAATTCACGAAGAGAGATTGAACAATGTGGCATGTCTTGCTAATGAGCGTGATCTATGTAGGAAACAGAATTTTGATGATCTACTGTATGACTTCGCTACACACAAGGCTCGTAAAGTAAAGTTAATTTGATCGTGATTTTGTACTTAGTTAAGAATGTATAAAACGCAAAGACGAATTTATTTTTTAATACAAAATCTTAATTTTCACTTATATCCTTATCCCTACCCAAAATAGGCCCCGCGCAATTCGTTTCGCATAGGGCCCCGCAATCGCTAGGACCGGCCCTGTATGTATCTTACTCATTTTTTAAAATGTAACTCCTCATCATATTAGCTAATGTTATAATCATAACTCTAGTGAAAAAGCAATCTGTTTATGTAAAATTTACTTGAAATAATTGTGTATTGTACTACTCCCTGATCAGGATCCACTGCTGACATTTTGTTGGGTAACATATTTCTGATGATTCCCTAAAAAAAAAAAGAATATAGAATTCAAATACGGCCTCAATTTTCGTTATTTTGTTTCATCAGTTGTCCAGATAGTGTGTGCGCTTTGGACTATCGCTGGTCCCGAATTCAAGCTCCGCTGCTATCTTCCTTGGACCACAAGACGTAACATCGTGGGACATTGCATGTTTTTTTTTCTCTTTTTACCAAAGCAAACAACTTTAAAAAAACGATAGTACTGTAACTAGATACCATAGAATGAAATTAAAAAAACAAAATGTCGAATTAGTCACATCGTACTTGGCGTTTATGCACGCCCCCCCCCCCCACCTATTGTGGGTTGAACGAGGTTCTAACATAAAAGGCTGGGAGGAGCGAATTCGTTTATATTCATATTGTAAGGACCAAAAATATTTTTATGTGCAAAGAAAAGAGGTAGAAACTGACCGTAGTTAAAGATGTGATAAATGCAGCATAATGCCCATTACCGCAACCATTGCAAGAATGATCACAAACAAAAACCGGTGGGCCGTCATCTTCATTGTCTATGATGATTTGTATAATAGCTGTGGCCTCCAATCCTCCATTATCCTGAAAAATCCAACTAACGACTTATGATTGAAGTGAATGAGTAGTTCTACTAAAAACACATTTGAAGATGAATTGTATTAAAATTAGTTGATTAAAGAAGTACCACTCTTACAAACACATGTAGATTGATTTATTATGAAATAAGATTTGTCAAGGTCTTTTAATGATGATTGTCTTTTGCGTGATTTATTAATTGTTTACACTTTAATTGCGGAGCGTATAGGTGGCTTTTATTTTGGTAAAAAGGCTAATAGAGCCTACAATAAGATGGCGCGCAGATGTTAATTAATCCTATTGATTCCTTAATAGTTGTTCATGTTTGAAAAGAAATGTTTTAGTGTACTGCAATAAGCCAGTGACATAAGTGTGGTGAAGTTTTTTTCCCTTTTTTTGCTGTAGTGGCGTGAGTGGTTTCAAGTTTTTTATTTTGAGGTCATTCGAATTACTTTCATCCATAAAAGATGTGTAGCCAAAATTAATTTAACGATTTAATGGTTGATCTCGAGTTTTCCCCCTTGTGGCCAATGAGTTCAGAATTTTTTTCTCATTTATGTATATAGACCTTGAGATTTTAAAGAAAATCGTTGGAACCGTTTTAGAGTATATATACACACCATGGGCGTAGCCGGGAGGGGGTTGGGGGTTCAATCCCTCTCCCCGAAATGAAATCCCCCCTGCTGGGGGCGGGTCGGAATTTTGTGACTGATTTTTAGCGGCCCCCGTAAGGGGAAAAAGCCGCTATTAGGTTTGTGCAAAATGTCCGTCTGTCCGTCTGTCCGTCTGTCCGTCTGTCACACTCAGATCTCGAAAACTAGAAGAGATATGAAAAATATTATTTCATCATTAAATCCGGCTTGAAAAGTTTAGGTGCAACGGCTACTTTTGGTTTTCTAAAAGCAAACCGTTTAATTTATAAAATTAATTATGCAAGCGATTTTTTCATAAAAATACACCAATTCTAAAACAATTACGTAAATGTAAGGGAGGCAATGTTACAATATGCTAACAAAGATGGACAATTTTTGTGTATTTTCAGTATCACTAAGTCAAATATATTTTTAAAATGTACAGGAAATGTTTACAACAAATACAAATAATAGTTAAAGACGTTTTTTCTGGTCAACTAGCTGCTAAAATTAAAAGAAAACATTTCTGTTTGTTTATAAAGGCTAATAATGCACTTTGTATGTAAATATCACGCACATTTTTTTAAATGGACTTTTTATGCAGCGATTTTCGTGCAGTAGCGTAACGTCGCAACATGATCAGGTGCTAAACCAATTCCTTAAACTTTTTTTAAAAATCAGATTTTATTTATTTTTTGTTTATTGCCCCCATCCGAATAAAAGAAGCTTATTTTGTGCGTTTTGTCTGTTGGTCGGTCTGTCCGTCACGATTAGATTTAAAAAACTAGAACTCTAAAAGCTATTGAAAATCTGATTTACCCTTTGATGTTCCTCCCATAACATCTCAATAGTTTTAAGTATCTAAAATTGATTGTTCCGGATTTTTTTGTGCAAAACTAATCTACGCCAACAAATGTTTGTTTGCTCTTCTAACTTATATTACATTCAATTTCCATGCTTAAACGTTGCAAAAACACATTATCAATAATATGTTGTTCCGTTTTTTATGTAAATAGCATATTAATGCTAAATCATAATCTCTATACTGACTTATATTTCATTAATTGTAAAAATGTTCCGGATATTGTTTTATAAAACATGAATTATGCCTAATGATTGTTTGAAATCGCATAAGGCTTTTTAAAAAAAGTAATTTACTAGAATTGATTACTGAAAATTACTTTTTAGACATTTAATTTTCTTGTAAAACATAACATAGAAGTTTTGTAATCGATAAAGAAAGTTCCGGATTTTGTTTCTTACAAATCGTCGCCAGAAATTTCCGAATTTATTTAAAAATCTACTAACGCCAAATAATTGTTTGAACTCCCTCTTCTAATTAATAAACAAATAATCTTCTCATTTACGAAATAATGTTTTTACGGATTTTTATGAAAAATATTTTAACTCACTACTCTCTTACAGTACATTTAACTTTCTACCTAAAACATTAAAAAATCTAATTATCGTTAATATTATGTTCCGATTTTTAAGGAAAACAGAATTCAAACACCAAAGTAAGGTATGAAAATCTCTCCACGTGGCTGTAGTACATCTAATTTTTATACGAGACCATCCAAAAAATTTAATTAACGGTATTACATTTATCTGAAATTCTCTTTTTCTTTTACTATTTATACAAACATCCGGAACAATCTATTATATAAACTTTTCAATTGTGTTCATACCTAAAAATTATTGCGATGTTTTGAAACGTAAAATAAAGGTTAATCAATTTTTAATAACTTTTAGTTGTTTTTTTTATATCAAGATAACGGACAGACCGACTGACAGACAAAACGCAAAAACAATGTGGCTTTGATCCTTTTTAAATAATATCTATTAGAACTCAGTGCACCAATGTCTATGAACCCTCGTTAAATATCTCGTGTAAATAAAGACATTTTTTTTATGGTACCGGTACTAGCCTATTGTGAGGTAATGGAATTTTTTTTCTTTGACGTCATATGAATGGACTCTTTAAATGTAATGTTAAAAGAACGCACTCGGTGCACCAATGTCTATTAACCCTCGAAAAAATTGCTTGTATTAATGAAAACATATTTTAGTCTAACTAAGCCGTGTGACGTAGTGTTTTTTTTTTCCTTTGACGTCACATGGAATGAATTCTTTAAATGAAATGCTAAAAGAACGCACTCGGTGCACCAATGTCTATGAACACTCGAGAAATGGCTCGTGTTGATAAAGGTGATTTTTAGTCTAGCTAGGCCTTGTGACGTAGTGTTTTTTTTTCCTTTGACGTCATATGAAATGAATTCTTTAAATGAAATGCTAAAAGAACGCACTCGGTGCACCAATGTCTATGAACACTCGATAAAAGGCTCGTAATGATGAAGGCGATTTTTATTCTAGCTAGGCCGTGTGACGTAGTGTTTTTTTTCCTTTGACGTCATATGGAATGAATTCTTTAAATGAAATGCTTAAAGAACGCACTCGGTGCACCAAAGTCTATGAACACTCGATAAATGGCTCTTATAGATGAAGGCGATTTTTAGTCTAGCTAGGCCGTGTGACGTAGTGTTTTTTTCCCTCTGACGTTATATGGAATTAATTCTTCAAATGAAATGAAAAAAGAACTCGGTATAGTAATGTTTATTAAGCCTCGTTATGTGACTTGCGTTTAAAAAAGGAATGATATCTTGATTTAGATCTAATCTAGATTTTTTAAACTAGATCTAGATTTTTATTATTACAGTATATCTAGATCTGGATTTATATTCTAATTAGAATTATTTTAGAGTCTAGATCTAGAATTTCTAGATCTAGTTTAGACTAAAATAGATTAAGATGTAGAATTTCAATTTATAAACTTAAAGTGTAAAAAAAAGTGTAGATTTTCATTTCCAAACGTTTTGATCAATATTGTAATGTTTTAATATACTAAAACTAATCTACTATTTTTTTATTGAATTTAAATTTAAATTTACGGCAAATGAATATTTGAAACATTATTACTTTTGACCATCGGATGGCTGCCTGGTCGTGCGGTTTGCGCGCTGGACTGTCGTTCAGATTTATGGATGGCCCAGGGTTCAAACCCTGCCCGCTCCCATCACCCGTCGTCCTGCGGGAGGTTTGGACTAGGAAGTAATTATCTTCAACTCTGAAGGAACATCCGAAACGTGTAAAACATTTTACATCAAAATTAAATCACCTCTTGAATATTATTTGCGAATATGCAGATCCGACAGGGATCCGACTTCGACGGGGGCCGCCTCTGAGTTTGTGTAACACAAACTCTCTTTGTAATCTTGTTTGCTTTGATTTTGTTTATTTAAGTGAGATTTTAATACTAAACCATCACTTGCCCCAGCACAGCCAAGGGGGTTTTGAGTTTTAAAAAGAACCTACGAGGGGGTTTTGCAGTTAAATCCCCCTCTTTTATAAAACAAAAAAACAATGCAAACGACAATCCCCATATTCCAAGAGCACATCTAAGGAATATTTTGATTTTAAAACCCCCTCCGAAATTTACAATAAAACCCCCCTCTTCAATATAAAAAAAGCAAATAACACGCCAAAATTCTATGAGCGTAGACAAAGGGGTTTTGAGTTTAAACTTTCCTTCAGCGGGCTTTGTGGTTTTAAAAAGTCTCCATGTCCAGTCTAGAGTAGTATATATATAAGTCTATGATCTAGATCAACTTTGCAAATTTATAATATACTAAAACTAATCTACTATTTTTAAATTTAATGTTACATTCAGTCTATTGATATATTATCGAGGCCTTTTTATGTTATTTAAATCTTATCTAAATTACATCCAAATTATTCAAAATTTAGATCTTAGATGTAGGATATATATATATATATATATATATATATATATATATATATATATATATATATATATATATATAAGTCCTGGCTACACCCATGATACACACATGTACATACATACAGGAATTGCTCTTTACAGATTGTGGACTATTTTGCCGGTGAGTCCAGAGATTTCGTGATGAGTAAATGATTCAGTAGTAGTCAGTATCCAATGTAGGGTTGGTAGTAGCGATGAGGTGTATTAACTACTAAAACTTTAACATACATGTATTTCTTCTTACATTGGAGGATCAATGGAAGGGGCAGTAGGGAAAATCGCACCTTAACTGGACCTCATATCATTACCTTTTTCCTCAACCTATCCCATAGTCTTTGGACCGTTGGGGCACCATGCAAGATTTGTCAACCGTCTTTCTCTATTCCTCCCTGTCTTTTGCCTTAGAACCTCTTTCAATGGCAGGCCCATCGCTTTTTCTGTCTGCCTCTTCTTCTTTTTCCTGGAAGGTCTTCCAATCATATAACCTATCAACTAATTCGATGCAGCATATTTCGTATCTGGGATAATAGAATTTACGGGCCAAGAGTTTGTGTTGAAGCGTAAGCCAATCTTTTTTTTTTCTTCACCTTTTGGAAGGGCATGAGACTTAATCCTTTTGATAGGCCTCTTGTGGTTGTTTGAATGTAATATATAGTCTGATAAGCCTCTTGTGGTTGTTTGAATGTAATATATAGCCTGATAGGCCTCTTGTGGTTGTTTGAATGTAATATATAGCCTGATAGGCCTCTTGTGGTTGTTTGAATGTAATGTATAGTCTGATAGGCCTCTTGTGGTTGTTTGAATGTAATATATAGCCTGATAGGCCTCTTGTGGTTGTTTGAGTGTAATATATAGCCTGATAGGCCTCTTGTGGTTGTTTAAATGTAATATATAGTCTGATAGGCCTCTTATGGTTGTTTGAATGTAATATATAGTCTGATAAGCCTCTTGTGGTTGTTTTAATGTAATATATAGTCTGATAGGCCTCTTGTGGTTGTTTGAATGTAATATATAGTCTGATAGGCCTCTTGTGGTTGTTTGAATGTAATATATAGTCTGATAGGCCTCTTATGGTTGTTTGAATGTAATATATAGTCTGATAAGCCTCTTGTGGTTGTTTTAATGTAATATATAGTCTGATAGGCCTCTTGTGGTTGTTTGAATGTAATATATAGTCTGATAGGCCTCTTGTGGTTGTTTGAATGTAATATATAGTCTGATAGGCCTCTTGTGGTTGTTTGAATATAATATATTGTCTGATGGCACTAGAATTGGCTCGGCTAGATGTAGACATAGCTGCCCTTAGTGAGGTATGCTTGGCGAACCAAGGGTCGCTGAATAAAAGGAGGCTGGCTACACACTATACTGGTCTGGAAGAGGCCCGGAGGGGCACAGGCAATCGGGAGTGGCTTTCATGATTAAATAATCTCTTGCCAAGAAACTACTAGATATCCCTGTTGGTCACTCAGACCGACTGATGTCACTCAGGCTACCGTTAGATGACTCTAGATCAGGGGTGGGCAAAGTACGAGCCGCGGACCACATGCGGCCCGCCGAAGTGTTTTATGCGGCCCGCGGACACCCAAAGAAATCAGGTGTGCCCACACATTACACATATAAAAATGCAAATATATTAAAAATAAATAATTGTAAATATCTATAGAAATTATTGAAACTTTTGACTCTTATCACTTATAATGGAAGAAGCTAAAGAAACATTTTCTCTAAACGTCATTCTAAAAAGTTCAAAGTCAATGAAGATTTTTTTAAACGACAATATTTCGAAAAATTCAGCCGAAGACACAAGCTCAGGCCAGTATTTATTCAATGCTATGAAGAACTGTCTTGAAAAGGTTGGGTTGGCTTGTACAAGATGGCAAGGGCAACAACTGATGGTGACCCTGCTTTGACTGAGAAAAACAAGGCTTGTAATAAAATATTTAAAAAGAGCAATATCCCAACCATAAACTCATTACGGGAAAGTTTACACTAATCTGCATTGAATACCATTCAAATATTTATATTCTGAATATCGTATTCATATTATAGACATTATTGGGAGCCTCACACAGGATATGTATTTTAATATTGTAGAGAAAAATAGTGAAACTTGTGACAGTTATTGTCCTTACTGTAATTGTTGAAGTAGACTAGGCTTTTAATAAGCTGCATAGTTTTAGTGTTTTTTTTTTTTTTTTTTTTTTACTGTTAATATATATTTTTTTATATTTTATTTGGGTCCACCAAATTCACTTCGCCTAGGGCCTCCAGTTCTCTAAGGCCGGCCTTGACTGGCAGTTCCGAAAAGTACTTAAGATTTGGAAACAAAACATTCCGATGTTCGGTAACACGGTAGTATCCGCTGGCCTAGCATTAGAAGAATATGGAATATCAAGAAAAATTGCTAGGATCCTTGACTGTGACTTTGTTAATATTTCTAATGAAGAGTTGAAGAAAGACGTCATGTTTATCATCGGGAACATTGCAGTTTGTTGTTTGCACCTGAAATGTATGTGCATCTTAAATCTTTTGAAACAAAGCTATTCCATTTCATGAGGGCAGCAAGTAAAACAGGCTTTATCAATTTCATTATTTGAAAGGTGAAACGATTTCTAGTGAAATGGTTGAAAAGTACAAGACTTATTTGGATTCCTTGATTGTAGAATTTGACAGCAAATTTTAAGACGTCAGCAACTTGGGACCAGTTTTCAATACCCTCATCTCATCATTTAGGCTAATGCATAAGCTGACTCAGCTCCAGAGGACATACCTCTTAGCAAATTATGACCTGAAAGAGAAGCTCCTGTCAGTTATTTCGCAGAAGTTCATGGTGACAGAAGCTGTATTTTGCTATAAAAAAAATTTCCTGCTCAACTTTCACATTATTTAGAATTACATTCATCTGTGAACATGCTTTTTTTTTGGTTTGAAAGTTATTAAGTGTTAGAACAGGTCGATACTTTTTGACTGTAATTTGACAGCAGTTACAATGATAACACCTAGTAAGCAATAGTTCCATGGTTCCGGAAAATTATGCACGAGAGTAAACAGTTATAAACTTCATATTAAGTACAACTATACATTTGTGGTGAAATGTTGTGATGTAAACGGATGTTCTCAAAATTTAAACAAATCATTTGTAAAATTAGTTCAAGAAATTGGTAACTCTTGTTATAATTCCTCAATTGGGAGTGCAACATATATATATATATGCAGCCCCCCAGTGCTCACATTTTTTTAATGCGGCCCTCGGCAGAAAAAGGTTGCCCACACCCTGCTCTAGATACGTCACTATTATCAGTGCTTACGCTCCCACGCTGCAGGCAGAACCTGAAAGCAAAGAAAGACTCTACGCTGATCTGAGAAGAGTCCTGTGCAAGGTGGACACTGCTGACAAACTTATTATCATGGGTGACTTCAACGCTCGAGAGAGGAACGACTACAGCACTTGGCCGAGTGTCCTAGGTAGACATGGTTTTGGTATCTGCAACGATAACGCAGTCTTCTGTTGGAACTCTGCTCTGAAGCAAAGCTTGCAATATTCAACACAATTTTCAACAAAAAATCGGTTTTAAGACCACATGGATGCATCTATGCTGAAATAACCAGAACCTGTCGGATTACATAATAGTGAGACAGTGCGATGTGGTGCACACTAGAGTAATGCCGAGCGCCGACTGTTACACGGACCATCGTCTTGTTCGGACAAAGCTGAACATCACCATCAAGATGGTAAAAAAGATGGCTTGCCTAGGGCAAAGAAACTAAATGTTGATAGGCTGGCTAATGTACGAGAGCGATTCAGAGTACTATCGAAGCTGATCTAAAGACCCAGGACGATAATTCAGTGAGTAACTGGAGCCAGCTAAAAACGATACTTCAGGACGTGACATCCAATAGAGACTGGTTTGATGAGAACAATGTAGAGATTCAAGAACTGTTAAAGAAAAAGCACAACTACTATCGTTCTTGTTAACTGTAATGACAACGCAGGTCAGGTAACTAAAAAATAACTGATGGCTTGAGCTGTCCGTAAACATGCAGAGACATGCTGACACTGGTGACACACGCTCTTTCTATGAGTCGCTTCGATGTGCCTATGGCCCAACTTACCAGACTACAGCACCGCTAAGATCCTCCGATGGTTCCACCCTATTAACTAGCAAGGCGGATATACTAAATCGCTGGACAGAACACTACAGCCTGCTATTTGGTGACAAAAGGCACGCATCGGAGAAATCGCTGGCAAATGTTCCTCAGAAAATGATGAGAGAGGAGCTCGACGACTCACCGAGATTTGAGCAAGTTGAAACAGTAATTCATAAACTCAAAAAACACAAAGCACCTGGCTCTGATGGACTTCTGGCTAAAATATTTAAAATGGGTGGTGTCGCCCTAACCGCAAGGCTAACAGACTTGTTCGCTCTATGCTGGTAGAAGTGCGTGGCCCCACCTGAACTATACAAAAATGCTGACAAGTCTAACCTCTAACTATCGAGGCATTGCACTTCTGTCAGTAGCAGAAAAAATCTTTGCTCGAGTATTACTCGAATGACTAACCCACTCTTTTGTGGACGAGATGTTATCTGAGAGCCAATGTGGCTCCATTGCCGGTAGAGGTACATCTGACATGATATTTGTTCTGCAACAATTACAAGAAAAATGCAAAGAGCAGAACCTAAACCTATACGATGCATTTGTGGACCTCACCAAGGCTTTCGACACGGTCAGTCGCAACGGTTTGTGGAGGATTTTGGCCACGTTCGGATGCCCACCTACGTTCCTATTCATTGTCATGCAGTTTCATGTGGGACAAAAAGGCCAGATCAGACACAATGGTGACCTGTCTGATAACTTCCCAATAGAAAATGGCGTGAAGCAGAGCTGTGTACTTGCTCCTACCTCTATTCGCAATTTTTTTTTGCTTAATGCTGGGTCAAATAAGGCAGTGATTGCACGATGGCATCTGTATCAGGTTTCGCTCGGACGACAATGTGTTCAATCTTTGACGTCTACTATCCAATACAAAAACAAAAACAAAAGAAATGGACATTACAGAGCTTCTCTATGCCGATGACTGCACCCTGTTAGCTCACAATGAACATAATCTCCAGAACGCGGTCAACGAATTTGCATACGCTGCCGCCTCTTTCAGTTTATCTATAAACCTCGGGAAAAAAGAAGTCATGTTCCAGAAGTCACCCAATAAAACCTACTCTGCCCCAAATATCACCGTAAACGGACAGCCCCTTAACGTGGTAGACAACTTCACATGTCTAGGAAGTATAGTATCAAATGACGCCTCGCTTTCAAGGAAAATTGATAACCGTCTGGCCAGGATCAGTAGTGCTTTTAGAATCCTCAAGGCGAGAGTTATGCGGAATAAATCGCTACACCTGCCTACAAAATTGATGTCTACCAAGCGGTGGTTCTTTCAACCCTTCTATATGGATCTGAGACATGGCTATTATACAGAAAGCAACTAAAACTACTTTAGCGCTTTCACCAAAGATGCTTGCGCTCCATCATGGACATACGGTGGCAAGACCGCACTACAAACAGCGATGTCCTAGCGAACGCCGGTATGGACAGTATAGAGGGACTTCTTATAATCCGACAGTTACGCTGGGAAGGGCACGTATCCCGTATGGGAGAATAAAGTATGCCAAAGGCTGTCTTTTTTGGTGAGCTAAAAGGTGGTCGACGTAACAGAGGTTCCTCACGGAAACGCTTTAAAGACCAGCTTAGGCGCCAACTTGCATTAGCTGACATAGCAGGCGGCCTCAGAACGTGACAGCTGGAGGTCACTCACAAAGGCCGCAGGATACACATTTGAGACCAAAAGAAAATCTGCTGCCAGTCGCAGACGGCGAAAAGAAATGTAATATGTTGTTGGATAGGTCTATTGTGTTTGTTGGAATGTAATATATTGTCTACATGAAAGGTGGGAATAAAAGTCACGTGATATACTGCACTAAGCCTTACTCTTCGAAATCTAAGACAATGCCTGAAGTAGGGTTAGGTTTTACTGGGATTAGAGTTATGTTTCTATGGTGTATACTGGTCTTTCCCATTCTGGATCTAAGACTTCATACCTGTACTGTAACATTTATATAGTATTGTCGAGGTCCTCTTTCATAGTCCACCGGTACTTCTAGCAAAATCAGACAATCACCGTTTGGCACAATAATATTATGACCAGAAGCCTGAAATGAAATGCGATTTAAAAAAAAAAAACGTAGTTAGTTTTGTCAACGTGAGGAGTTACTGGCTATCTGTTGAAAAGATACAATGTCAATCCTTAAATGTCAGTGAGGAGTTACTGGCTATCTGTTGAAAAGATACAATGTCAGTCTATAAATGTCAGTGAGGAGTTACTGGCTATCTGTTGAAAAGATACAATGTCAGTCCTTAAATGTCAGTGAGGAGTTACTGGCTATCTGTTGAAAAGATACAATGTCAGTCCTTTAATGTCAGTGAGGAGTTACTGGCTATCTGTTGAAAAGATACAATGTCAGTCCTTAAATGTCAGTGAGGAGTTACTGGCTATCTGTTGAAAAGATACAATGTCAGTCCTTAAATGTCAGTGAGGAGTTACTGGCTATCTGTTGAAAAGATACAATGTCAGTCCTTAAATGTCAGTGAGGAGTTACTGGCTATCTGTTGAAAAGATACAATGTCAGTCCTTAAATGTCAGTGAGGACTTACTGGCTATCTGTTGAAAAGATACAATGTCAGTCTATAAATGTCAGTGAGGAGTTACTGGCTATCTGTTGAAAAGATACAATGTCAGTCTTTAAATGTCAGTGAGGAGTTACTGGCTATTTGTTGAAAAGATACAATGTCAGTCCTTAAATGTCAGTGATAACATTGGACTTAAGTCTTGCCTTTCAACGTACCCCTTGGCCAGTGTATTGGTTTTGTCTGCATTTGTGAATGTCTTTCTGTTCTGAGTTCTCTGTCACATCAGCATCACTGACATACATCCTGAGGTCAGCTAGTGGCTGTCCAATGTTGGCATTCTAATGTTGATATAAAGATAATGCTGATAGAAAACAATTTATTATATACAAATTAATGTGTGTATGTATATATAATCTATTTTTACAATCTGCGCGAATGACCGGAAGTGTGTATCGTTGTCAGACAGAGTCCAGCGTGTGTTATATGCAGTAAAGATGATTAAAGTTTATGTGTTTGATCTAGTGGTTTCATTGTTTTATTTCGTTAACTAGAACTGAACCAGGGACACCTAGACGTATCGAGACCTAAGGTAGATTCTATAGAGTTATAAGTATAAATATAATAGGGAAGCTGTGACATATTAGTCTTGGAAGACATTAGACAGAATTGCGGTTCGCCATTGTGAAAAGGTCAAGGACAAAGAAGGCCGTGAAGTGTGTGCGCTCACGTGCAACGGCGGGAATAAAAAACTAAGTCAATCAGCCGAGACGAAACTAGGTCAGACACAGTGATAAAGTAATTGTTTTGTTTTATTTGATGCTACACAAATAAACAAAATGGCAGAGAAATTATCACAGGTAATAGCCGCTGGAGAAGAGATGGGATTGACTGGAACCGCTTTACAAGAGTGGGTAAAAGAAAGAGAAGACAAAGATCGAGACGAAAGAGCTAAAGAGAGGGAAGTGAGAGCTAAAGAGAAAGAAGCTGATGTAGAAATACACAAATTGAGAGTTAGAGAGTTGGAGCTTAGGGAGTCGAAAGGAGAACTCAAAGAACATATAAAACCTGTATGGAAGCCAAAGTTGCCACCTTTTAATGAAAATGTGGATCAAATAGATGCATATTTGGCGAGATTTGAAGTGCATGCTCAAGCTACCGATATACCTAAAACTCAGTGGGGAAGTCATCTTTATACATTATTACAGGGAAAGCCACTGCAAGCTTGTATCAACTTTTCTAAGAAAGATCTAGAGGAATATGACAAGGTAAAGGAAGTATTGATGAAAAGATACAACTTGACAGATGATGGGTATAGAGAGAAGTTCCATAAAGCTAAACCAGAGAGAAACCAGCCATTCCATGAATTTGTTGAGGACATTACAAGATACTTAATGCGTTGTGTAGAATTGTCTAATACTGAAAAGACATTCGAAGGTCTCATTGATCTGTTCATCAGAGACAAGATCCTCACATCTTGCAATCCTTAGTTAGTGGCTTTTCTACATGAAAGGAAACCGAAAGATGTGCCAACAGCAGTCAAGTTGTGTCAGCAATATATTACTGCACATCCAGAGCAGACAATTCAGAGAGAGGAAGACTTGATAACTAGCAAGTTTGCATTTGCTGCAAAGACTAATGATAACAGAAGTCGCTTTAAACAAGAATGGAGACACAACCGTCTGCAGAAAAGAAGTGTGGGTGAAAAAAGAAAATGTTTTAAGTGTTTCAAAACGGGACATTTAGCAGCCCAATGTAGAAACAAAAGCTCATTAAGACGAAATGAGACTATGGTCTCAAGCAGAAGTCAGGAATTTAAAACCAGCAACAGGGGAAGACCAACTGGACATCCATACAATGCGTCAGTTTGCATAGACTATCAACATGGTGAACAACTCCCTCATGAATCTGATCAGATCCAGATGGCTGAAGCTGTAACTTGTGACGCTGGGAAATTAAAAATGTATCCTGGATTTGTTGGGAAGAAATCTATTTGGGTCTTGAGAGACACAGGAGCGACCACAATCGGAGTGAAGAGACTACATGTGCACCCTCACCAGTTGACGGGTAAGAAAGTCCAGTGTATGACATTTGGAGGAACAATTGAAGAATATCCCACAGCTGTCATTGACATTGATACGCCATTTTTATCTGGGAAAGTTGAAGCATGTGTGTTGGAGAGGCCTGCAGCTGACTTGATTCTAGGAAACGTGACTAGCATAACTGAGCCTACCATCACAGATATATACAAGTGGCAAAGGTCAGCAATGTCAGAAGTTAAAAATGCGGTAACTAGATCTCAATCTGGCGTAATAGATAACATGGGACAACCGATCCTACATAGTTAGATCGAACAGCCAGAATCAGAATTAACATCCAGTTATGCATTGAAACAAAAGGAGGACCAAACATTGGTTAAATTTTTTGAATTGGCTGAGCGTCCCACCAGTAAATTTAAAGTGAAAAATGGGCTTCTGATGAGACAAGATAACAAAGAGAAACTACAGCTAGTCGTCCCTGCTGCCGAAAGAAAAAGAATTTTAGAGTTAGGTCAGGACTCACCTTTTGCGGGTCATATGGAGACAGCACGAACAAGAAGAAGAATTCTGAATAAGTTTTACTGGCCAGGAATATTTAAAGATGTGAAAAAATATTGTTCAGCATGCAGCACTTGTGCCAGTACAAAGCCCAGAGATCGTTATACAAAAGCCCCATTACAGGTCACAGATCTGCAAGATAGATCATTTCAGAAAGTGGCCGTAGACATTGTGAGTCCCATAAACCCTATGTCTAAAAGAGGATACAGATACATCCTTACAATGGTTGACCTATGCACACGTTGGCCAGAGGCCAGAGGCCGTGCCATTAAAGACAATAACTGCAGAAAATGTAACTCATGAATTGTTCAACATTTTCTCTCGCTTAGGATTCCCTGAAGAAATTCTAAGTGACCAAGGGACTCAGTTTACATCCGAGTTAACACATCAATTTCTGAAACAGTTAGAGATTCGTCAAACCTTCACAACGCCTTACAGGCCCCAGAGCAATGCGGTTTGCGAGAGGTGGAACGGGACTTTGAAACGATTATTAGGCAAAGTAGCACTAGACAGACCAGCAGACTGGGACATGTACATCCCAGCAGTTCTCTTTGCTTACCGAGAAGTTCCACAAGAAAGTACAGGATTTTCACCGTTTGAATTATTGTATTGAGCAAACCCGAAAGGTCCCCTTAGTTTGCTGAAAGATTTGTTGACAAAAGAAAATCTTGATAATGAATCTAGAACCAGCTATCAACATGTCGTCGAGCTCAGAGAGAAAGTGGTAACAACATGTCTACTGGCAAAGCAAGCATTAGAGAAAGTGGTAACAACATGTCAACTGGCAAAGCAAGCATTAGAGAAAGTGGTAACAACATGTCTACTGGCAAAGCAAGCATTAGAGAAAGTGGTAACAACATGTCAACTGGCAAAGCAAGCATTAGAGAAAGTGGTAACAACATGTCAACTGGCAAAGCAAGCATTAGAGAAAGTGGTAACAACATGTCAACTGGCCAAGCAAGCATTAGAGAAAGTGGTAACAACATGTCAACTGGCAAAGCAAGCATTAGAGAAAGTGGTAACAACATGTCAACTGGCCAAGCAAGCATTAGAGAAAGTGGTAACAACATGTCAACTGGCAAAGCAAGCATTAGAGAAAGTGGTAACAACATGTCAAATGGCAAAGCAAGCATTAGAGAAAGTGGTAACAACATGTCAACTGGCAAAGCAAGCATTAGAGAAAGTGGTAACAACATGTCAACTGGCCAAGCAAGCATTAGAGAAAGTGGTAACAACATGTCAACTGGCAAAGCAAGCATTAGAGAAAGTGGTAACAACATGTCAACTGGCAAAGCAAGCATTAGAGAAAGTGGTAACAACATGTCAACTGGCCAAGCAAGCATTAGAGAAAGTGGTAACAACATGTCAACTGGCAAAGCAAGCATTAGAGAAAGTGGTAACAACATGTCAACTGGCAAAGCAAGCATTAGAGAAAGTGGTAACAACATGTCAACTGGCAAAGCAAGCATTAGAGAAAGTGGTAACAACATGTCAACTGGCAAAGCAAGCATTAGAGAAAGTGGTAACAACATGTCTACTGGCAAAGCAAGCATTAGAGAAAGTGGTAACAACATGTCAACTGGCAAAGCAAGCATTAGAGAAAGTGGTAACAACATGTCTACTGGCAAAGCAAGCATTAGAGAAAGTGGTAACAACATGTCAACTGGCAAAGCAAGCATTAGAGAAAGTGGTAACAACATGTCTACTGGCAAAGCAAGCATTAGAGAAAGTGGTAACAACATGTCAACTTGCAAAGCAAGCATTAGAGAAAGTGGTAACAACATGTCAACTTGCAAAGCAAGCATTAGAGTCACAGCACGACACAGAACCATTGTTAACAGAAATAAAACTCTGCGAACACTTCAAGGAGGAAGCCTTGTGTATGTACTACTACCAAGGAAAGACAGTAAACTGATTGTTCAGTGGCAAAGACCTTTTCAAGTAGTCAAGAAAATAACTGCAGTAGATTACCAAATCAATATGAGAGGAAAACTGAAAACATTTCACATTAATATGTTAAGAGAGTTTGGTGGAAAGTCACAGGAAAGTAATACTAATCCTGATGAAGTAGTACATTCCAGTTGTGCGATAGTTAATGAACCAGAGAAAGATGAAAATGAATTGACTGGATCATTACTATCTGTATTAACTTTAAAGCAATCAGAAACTTGGACAGATTGCAAAATTGAAGAATCACTATCAGTAGAGCAAACGAAGCAAGTGAAAGGAGTACTGACTAGATATGATGATATATTGACGGATGTACCAGGGAGAACTGCAGCCATTAAACACGACATCATTCTCAAAGACTCTGAACCAGTGAAACAGAAATCATATCCAGTACCTTTAGGGTATATGAAGGAAGTGGAAGAAGAGATTCAATTGATGCTGAAGTTAGATATTATATCACCAACAGAGTCACCATACACGGCACCTATGGTGGTGGTTAGAAAAAAATCAGGCGCAGTAAGAATATGTGTTGACTACAGGAATCTTAACAAAGTTACTGTGCTTGATTCGGAACCATTACCCAATCCTGAAGACTTGTTACCTCAAATGGCAGACGCAAAATTTTTTACAAAGTTAGACCTGACCCGTGGGTATTGGCAAATACCTAAGGTAAATTCTATAGAGTTATTATTAGAGTTATTATTATAAATACAATAGGAAAGCTGTGATCTTTGTGACTATGTTCAAGTTGTTTGGATACACAAACGCCTGCGTGTGTGATATGCAGTAAAGATGATTAAAGTTTATGTGTTTGATCTAGTGGTTTCATTGTTTTATTTCGTTAACTAGAACTGAACCAGGGACACCTAGACGTATCGAGACCTAAGATAGATTCTATAGAGTTATAAGTATAAATATAATCGGAAAGCTATATATATATATACATATATATATATATATATATATATATATATATATATATATATATTACATATTTAGTCTAACTAGTCCATCAAATGAAATGCTAAAAGAAATCACTCGGTGTACCAATGTCTAAGAACCCTCGAGAAGCTGCTCGTATAGAAGACATTTTTTAGTCTAACTAGGACGTGTGACGTAATGGAATTTTGTTCCTTTGACGTCTTAAGGAGCTAATTCTTTAAATGAAATGCTTAAAGATCTCACTCGGTGCACCAATGTCTATGAACCCTCCACAAGCTGTTCGTATACATGACATTTTTTAGTCTAACTAGGCCGTGTGACGTAGAGGATTTTTTTCCTTTGACGTCATATGGAATAAATTCTTTAAATGAAATGCTAAAACAACTCGGTATAGTAATGTTTATTAAACCTCGTAATGTGACTCGCATTTTAAAAAGACATAATAGCTAGATTTAGATCTAATCTAGATTTTTTTACACTAGATCTAGATTTTTTTTCGAGCTAGATTTTTTTACACTATATCTAGATTTTTTTTTACACTAGAGCTAGATTTTTTACACTAGATCTAGATTTTTTTTTTACACTAGAGCTAGATTTTTTAAACTAGATTTAGATTTAAGTTCTAGTTAAAATCATTGTAGAATCTAGATCTAGAATTTCTTGGTCTAGTTTAGAATGTTTGTTGTTTTACATGTTTCGGATGTTCCTTCAGAGTTGTAGTCCAAACCTCCCGCAGGACGACGGTGGATGGGAGCGGGCAGGGTTTGAACCTATGACCATCGATGAATCCAACGACAGTCCAGCGCGCAAACCGCACTACCAGACAGCCATGATTTAGACTAGATCAAGATCTATAATTTTAATTTCTAGACTTATAGTGTAGAATTTTATTTCTAAAGTCTAGAATGTCAATATGTCAAAATTGCAATGTTATAAAATACTAAAACTAATCTACTATTTTAAAATTTAATATTGCAAATTTAATATTGCAATTAGTCTATTAATTGATTATCTAGTGTTTTTTTTTACATAAATCTTATCTAAATTACATCTACATTATCCCAAATATATATTTTATATCTAGATCTAGTAGATATAGATATTGAGAGTGCTAAATTAGTAGTTTAATTTAGGTACATCTACATCCTCATTCTAGTTCCATGTAAATGAAAATGCTCAATACCAAAAGATTATCAAAAATCGCTCTTCTGACATATTGTACATATTCGGTAGTTGTCATTCCGTAATGTGTAGGTATATTATCAATAATAGGCTATTAGTTTGTAACCAGTTTGTCATTAGGTTAAGAGCAATGCCTGGTCGTGCGGTTCGCGTGCAGGACTGATTATCTCTACTGTCTCGGTTTCATACCTTGCTCGATGCCATCCTCCGTCGACCAGCGGGAGATTTTACATTAAAAAATTATTTTTTTTACAACGCCAAATGAATCTTTGAAACATTATTACTTTTAACAATAAAAACAAAATCACGTCTTGAATATTCCTTGCGAATATGCGGATCCGACAGGGATGCGTCTCCCACGGGGGCCGCCTCTGAGTTTGTGTGACAACACAAACTCTCTTTTAATCTTGTTATTATTGCTTTTTTTATAACTAAGTTTTTTTTTATATATAATTTTTTTTTAGCGGGTCACGAGAGAAAAAGTACCGTAGTTAGTAGGTGCTCTTTATCTAGATATAAAACAATAAAAATATATAAAAAAAAAAAACAAGTCTTAGTTAAAGAACCATACAATTACTGCCATATATCTCAGTACTTCAAGATTTATTTCCATATTCTATATTAAAAAAATAATTAATTATCACTAATTAACTAATTGGTTAATTTTTTTTTTATTGATGTGAGCAGGTAAGGAAGGCACGAGTGGGAGACCTATTCTTACTGCTCAACATTAAAATTTACCAACAGTAGGCAGATGTTAGCGCTACTGGGTGGGCTCAATCTGTGCACCTCGGTATGGTGACCAAGGGGCTAGAGTCGCCTAAGTAACCAGACATACTAACCTAAACTAAATGAAAGCAAAATAACAAACTTTAGTTTAGGATAAATAAACAAAACGAAACTTTATTAACATAAAAATAAATGAATCAATAATAAAATATAATATATACACTAACTTGACTAACCACTACTACTGAACCCATCAACTAACTAAAACCCTCTAAATCTACACCACTACAAACACTAACAAACTGACCAAACCAACTATCTAACACAAACTGATCAAAACAACTATCTAACTAAAGAGAACTAAATCACTACAAGACAACTACTATACTAGACCTAGATCTACACAAACACACTACAATAAACTAGTCTAGATCTACAATATTCTACCACTATAACCAACCCAACAAACACACTACAATAAACTAGTCTAGATCTACAATATTCTACCACTATAACCAACCCATAACTAAAACCAAAACAAGAATACCTTAGCCTTAGTACCTTACTATTAGTATTCACTAAGAACAGAAACATACTATAAATATATAACTATCTTCCTAAGCCACTAAGGCAACACTTCACTACAGAAACAAAATAAATCTACATCTACAGCAGAGTCATAGCAGTTATAGTACAGCAGAGTAATAGCAGTTATAGAACAGCAGAGTAATAGCAGTTATAGCACAGCAGAGTAATAGCAGCTATAGAACAGCAGAGTAATAGCAGTTATAGAACAGCAGAGTAATAGCAGTTATAGCACAGCAAAGTAATAGCAGTTATAGCACAGCAGAGTAATAGCAGTTATAGCACAGCAGAGTAATAGCAGTTATAGCACAGCAGAGTAATAGCAGTTATAGCACAGCAGAGTAATAGCAGTTATAGAACAGCAGAGTAATAGCAGTTATAGCACAGCAGAGTAATAGCAGCTATAGCTCAGCAGAGTAAAAGCAGTTATAGCACAGCAGAGTAATAGCAGTTATAGCACAGCAGAGTAATAGCAGTTATAGCACAGCAGAGTAATAGCAGTTATAGAACAGCAGAGTAATAGCAGTTATAGCACAGCAAAGTAATAGCAGTTATAGCACAGCAGAGTAATAGCAGTTATAGCACAGCAGAGTAATAGCAGTTATAGCACAGCAGAGTAATAGCAGCATGTATTTCAGAAGCTATAATCTATAGCAGTTTAAAACAGCAGTAACAATAGCAGGCCGTCCCAGGTACAGAAATATAAAATAATTACACGACAGACCACAAAGATCTTCGGCTGTAACACAGACATACTATACTGACCACTGGTCAACTGTACACTGAACTGTTTTAAGACAGCATGTAGTACATTACTTTTATACTATCCCGCACTAACCTATATAAATATGCGGAAGTACAATTATAAAATCTGACACTAACCTATAAAAATAAAATATATAAAAATAGATCTAACCTATACAACAAAAATACATATGAAACTAGCTCAGGGAGCACAAGCTCACATTGATATATGTGTTTTAATCCACATTGAATAATTGTGCAAACTTTCAACTTGATCTGAGACTGGGAAGTGAGAGAAATAACGTGGACAAGATTTGTACCAGAAACACAGAGTGAGTTGATAGAAGATTTGTACCAGAAACACAGAGTGAGATGATAGAAGATTTGTACCAGACACACAGAGTGAGATGATAGAAGATTTGTACCAGAAACACAGAGTGAGTTGATAGAAGATTTGTACCAGAAACACAGAGTGAGTTGATAGAAGATTTGTACCAGAAACACAGAGTGAGTTGATAGAAGATTTGTACCAGAAACACAGAGTGAGTTGATAGAAGATTTGTACCCGAAACACAGAGTGAGTTGATAGAAGATTTGTACCAGACAGACAGAGTGAGTTGATAGAAGATTTGTACCAGACAGACAGAGTGAGTTGATAGAAGATTTGTACCAGAAACACAGAGTGAGTTGATAGAAGATTTGTACCAGAAACACAGAATGAGTTGATAGAAGATTTGTACCAGAAACACAGAGTGAGTTGATAGAAGATTTGTACCAGAAACACAGAGTGAGGTGATAGAAGATTTGTACCAGACAGACAGAGTGAGTTGATAGAAGATTTGTACCAGACAGACAGAGTGAGTTGATAGAAGAATTGAACCAGAAACACAGAGTGAGTTGTTAGAAGATTTGTACCAGAAACACAGTGAGTTGATAGAAGATTTGTACCAGAAACACAGAGTGAGTTGATAGAAGATTTGTACCAGAAACACAGAGTGAGTTGATAGAAAATATTGAAACCTGCCTTTTTACCTGCCTGGGTGGACCACTTCGGGGCCGATTTTGAGTTTGTGTCTACACACAAACTGTCTTTATGACCTTGTTTTTATTGATTTATGTTCCTTGGCCATATCATGAAGTTTATTTAACATGCATATATGGTTCCTTCAGTCCAGAAACGAATATGGTTCATCTTATACAAATAAGAGGAATGCATGCGCTGGACTATGGTCGGACAGCACACAACAGTTTCCTCCTCACCAAGCACTTAATCCAACGGAAAGACAAATGCCGATATAGTTTAGAATCAGCGGCATCGCAGGCTCTGCTAGGGTGAAGAAATGTGTGCTATAAACTGTCTGAGGGCCGCCGGCTCCTGATTTTTCCTCATTGTTGACTTCTGAAAACCTCTCCTATAGCTACAAGGCTGCAGTGATTTGAATTCAGTTTTCCTACTCCTAGGTGGGTAGCCAGTCAAAGCTAAGGAGCCAATCTACCAGAAGCTTACTGGTTTCGAGCTGGAGTAATAGATACATATAAGAAAATAGCTTTGTTGTGTTTAGATTGATGAACTTCTTGTGTGTATTTGTGTGATTTCACAACTTCAACATTATAAAAGACATGCTGTGTTTTTTTGCCAATTTCACTTCACATATAAAACAATCCAACCACTAGATCTAGTGAATATCAGTAATATGTACGTACAGATCCCTAATGAGTCATTCAGATATCAAAACTATGTCAATCTAGAGTCTACAAACTCTCTCTCTCTCTCTCTTTTATTGTAGGCCTAATTAGCGTTCTGTGATTATTTCCTGTATGCTTACTTAGCGTTCTGGCATTCTTTTATTGTAGGCCTATTTAGCGTTCTGTCATTTCTTGTAGGTCTACTTAGCGTTCTGGCATTCTTTTATTGTAGGTCTACTTAGCGTTCTGGCATTCTTTTATTGTAGGCCTACTTAGCGTTCTGGCATTCTTTTATTGTAGGCCTAGGGTTTCGATAGTTTTTTTATTGAAGCCTACTTAGCGTTAGCGTTTTGTCATTCTTTTTTTGTTACAAGTTTCCTTTTATATCCAGACTTACATTCGACTTAATAGTTTTTTGTCATATTGTTTGATCATACCGATTCTAGTGAATTTATTTTGTGAAGAAGAAATTTTCTTTTTCAATGTAATAATTTAATATTATTTCATTATTACTTTACATTACTATTACTTTTTATTTATTAATTATTTCTTGAGACAAGTAATAAACCATGTATATACAACGCTCAATGATCTTTTAGTTTGAAAGTCATATGAGACATCTTTCTTTTTACATTCATATGGAGATTATTTTTCGAGAATAGTTTATTTAATTTACTTTAAACCATACTAAGTATAGCTTCTTTATTCTTCATTTTGGTGTCGTGGCACTGATGTTTGCTCTTTCGCCAACACGCTGTCATCCTTGATGTCACTAGTTGTCAAGGTGGCACATTTTACGCCCTCATCTCTTAATACTCTGTCATGACTATACACTTAGTTAAGTGCTTACCTCTGCAATATGTAGTTTAATATTTGGTTCAAACCGAGGAGGAAACTCACTCACGTGTTTCACTTTAATAGAGCGTGAGTAGTTAGCCTGTGTGTGATATAAATTTAGCGTGATTATTTAGCCTGTTTGTGATATGAATAAACCGTAATTAGCCTGTGTGTGATCTGAATAGAGTTAGCATGTGTGTGATATGAATAGAGTTAGCCTGTGTGTGATATGAATATTGTTAGCCTGTGTCTGATATGAATAGAGTTAACCTGAGTGATATGAATAGAGTTAGTCTGTGTTTGACATGAATAGAGTTAACCTGTGTGTGATATGAATTAATCGTGATTAGTTAGCCTGTGTGTGATATGAATTGTGCACGAGTAGTTATCCAGTGTGATATGAATAGAGTTAGCCTGTGTGTGATATGAATATTGTTAGCCTGTGAGTGATATGAATAGAGTTAACCCTTGTGATATGAATAGAGTTAGCCTGTTTTTGACATGAATAGAGTTAGCCTGTTTTTGACATGAATAGAGTTAGCCTGTGTGTGATATGAATAGAGTTAACCTGAGTGATATGAATAGAGTTAACATGTGTTTGACATGAATAGAGTTAGCCGTTTTTGACATGAATAGAGTTAGTCTGTGTGTGATATGAATAGAGTTAGTCTGTGTGTGATATGAATAGAGTTAGCCTGTGTGTGATATGAATAGAGTTAGCCTGTTTTTGACATGAATAGAGTTAGCCTGTTTTTGACATGAATAGAGTTAGCCTGTGTGTGATATGAATAGCGTTAACCTGAGTGATATGAATAGAGTTAGCCTGTGTGTGATATGAATAGAGTTAGCCTGTGTGTGATATGAATAGAGTTAGCCTGTGTGTGATATGAATAGAGTTAACCTGTGTGTGATATGAATAGAGTTAGCCTGTGTGTGATATGAATAGAGTTAGCCTGTGTGTGATATTAATAGAGTTAGCCTGTGTGTGATATGAATAGAGTTAGCCTGTTTTTGACATGAATAGAGTTAGCCTGTTTTTGACATGAATAGAGTTAGCCTGTGTGTGATATGAATAGAGTTAACCTGAGTGATATGAATAGAGTTAGCCTGTGTGTGATATGAATAGAGTTAGCCTGTGTGTGATATGAATAGAGTTAGCCTGTGTGTGATATGAATAGAGTTAACCTGTGTGTGATATGAATAGAGTTAGCCTGTGTGTGATATGAATAGAGTTATCCTGTGTGTGATATGAATAGAGTTAGCCTGTGTGTGATATGAATAGAGTTAGCCTGTGTGTGATATTAATAGAGTTAGCCTGTTTGTGATATGAATAGAGTTAACATGTGTTTGACATGAATAGAGTTAGCCGTTTTTGACATGAATAGAGTTAGCCTGTTTTTGACATGAATAGAGTTAACCTGTGTGTGATATGAATAGAGTTAGCCTGTGTGTAATATGAATAGAGTTAGCCTGTGTGTGATATGAATAGAGTTAACCTGTGTGTAATATGAATAGAGTTAGCCTGTGTGTGATATGAATAGAGTTATTCTGTGTGTGATATGAATAGAGTTAGCCTGTGTGTGATATGAATAGAGTTAGCCTGTGTTTGACATGAATAGAGTTAGCCTGTGTGTGATATGAATAGAGTTAGCCTGTGTGTGATATGAATAGAGTTAGCCTGTGTGTGATATGAATAGAGTTAGCCTGTGTGAGATATGAATAGAGTTAGCCTGTGTGAGAGAACGTTAGAAGTAGTCTGTTTGTGATAAGGAGAATTTAATTAATAATTTCTACTAAATTAAAAGAAATATGCGAAATATGTTTATATTTCAAAATCATATTTATGTCAATACTAGACAGATATAACCCGCTGCCCGCGGGTCTTAACTTGCGTATTGCTGATATAGTCACTGATTTAGTGCATTAGAAACGATTAAAGAAAATAATGATGTTATAAGTAAAGCGAATGTATAGATTCATGATTTTTTAAAAAAATATTTTGAATGGAGCTAAAAATAGCTAATTGACCTTAATTCAATTTTTTATGAAAACATTAGCGAACGAATGTAGATCTATGTAAAAATGCTTTAGAAAAACAAATTTGAATGTTAATTTGATTAAAATATGAAATGAATGAACTATAATTAGTATGTTAATGTGTTAATTTATAAAACTATCTTTGCTAAGAGAAGTTCTATGAATCTATCATCTTAGAGCTGTAACAGTGTTTTAGACGTAAGAAAAGAGTTCCGTAACATTTCGGTCTGCGCATGCGTGATTTTTTCTGTAAATTTACGTGAATGAATGAAACTATTACAATACGGCTTTATGTAAAAATGCTTTTGAAACACAAATTTGAAGGTTAATTTTATTAAATAATGAAATCAATAGACTATATTTTGCATTTTCATGTGTCAAAAAAAAAAAACAATCTATAAGTGCAAAGTTTAGTTCTTAAAATTAGATCTAGATCTAAATCCTTTCGATCTTTTCTCATGTCAACATTGTAAACAAAGCCTAGATCCATATAATACTATAGCTTTAATAGAGTCGGTCAACTTTTTTTTTGTTGAGGGTCTTAAGTTTGTTTTAGGGCTACAATACATACACTACGGTCTAAGTTAGTACCCAAGGAACATTTCTGCCAAGTTTTATCAAGATTGGTCAAGCGGTTTTTATTTCTATTCCTAACATACATACATACATACATACATACATACATACATACATACATACATACATACATACATACATACATACATACATACATACATACATACATACATAATATACATACATACATACATACATACATACATACATAGGGGGGATACATACATACATACATACATACATACATACATACATACGCCTTACTTTCTACTTTATATATTAGATTTTAAATAAAAAAGTATTAGCATAATGCAATAGGCTTAGAATACTAAAGAAAAATATTCTTTTTTAGAATCACATATCAAATCAAAGTATAATCCATTAAACATTAAATCAGAAACATTGTCCACACTTAGCCTACGTATTGTTGTGTCGTAGTGTCGAAACAGCTGAGCTTCACATCAATAGAATGGATCACGACTCCCTGAAATACATTATAGAAACTATTTCTTATCAACTTCAAAATACAATTCACTCACTCCTCCAGAAACTTCTTTAGCTTTACATTCACCTGATCTCGGCTGGGGCAACCTATTTCTCTCTCTAATTCTCGACGTCAATGAGATTTCAGCTCGGAATATTTCTTCTGTCAGAATCATAGCTTTTCAACGCTAGCGTAAATGGAGAAGGAGCCAAACCAAAAAACAAAATAAAACAAGGTTACAAAGACTGTGTCGAAACACAAACTGAAAATTGGCCCTCGTAGTGGTCCACCCAGGCAGGTAAAAAGGCAGGTTTCAATATTATCTGCATTAAATTCAGACCAGAAGATAGGTGAAAGTGAATGCGAAATTAAATGCGAACCTGTTGTGACAGGTGGGAAAATGTGACGTGTGTTTGGCGTTTTTGATGTCTAGGGGATGATTATTTTTGCAGTTATCACACACCAACCCGTCAGCATATAAATCGGGAGAAGGCACGCAACGTGACAAGCAATGAAAGAAAGATACAAAGTTAAAATGACGAATATTTATTTACATAAATATTTACAGATAATAATAAAAAGGGGGAGGGTTTGCATCTATCTCTAGTGAATACTATGTTTAATCATCACTCTTGCACTTAATAAGAGAGTATGTCATTTTGTCCTCTGACTTAGCTGGTTTTCCTGTTGATGTCGCAGGTGGCTGTGTCCTGGCTTGAGGTTCTGCAGCTGGAGGTGGCACTCTAGCGGGTAGAGGGACGCCGGTGATTCAGTTCTTGTGGAGTCTCAATCCAAAGTTCTGATATCTGTAGTGGGCACAGTAGGGCGGGTGGCCGGCTACCGTGGGCACAAGTGTACTGCGGGCAGAGCTGATCTGCCGTGGGCAGCGCAGTTGACAGGATACGTCCAGTGAGTTGCAGAGGGTTTGGCGTAGCTATGACGTCTCGCACAGATCGGAGTCTATAGGGACGTCGCACCTAATAAGTTGACAGGTGGGCTGTCGAATAGGCGGGCAAGGCCGATAGCGCCAAGTAGTAGAGTTGAGTAGATCCACGTAGGCAGTAGAGGATACTCAATAGCAATTAGGCAGTAATGTCGAGTAGACACTGAACAGCATATAGTAAATAGTTGGGTAGATCTCAGTAGGAAAGTGCAGTGCAGAATAGCACTCAGCACATAGGCAGACACCTGAGGGAGGCACCAGGTATTCCTCTAGGAGTGAGAATAAATGAAGTAGTCCAGACTCGATTGCTCAGATAGAATGAGAAATGATAGAGTGTCTATTCCGCCTTACTTTACCTTATATAGGCCTGGAAGATATGGGCGGAAACAGGAAATGTCCTAGGCTAAGAATTATCTTACACGTGGGTGAATTAGACTTGAGATGGGAGTCGCACATTGGAAAGGTCAATGGGCGTGTTGGTCCTCGTGGTCTCCTAGATCAAAGAGAGACGTGGGGAAGAGAGACTTGCAATCCACACAAGGTGGTGTCAACTGCGCCCGTCAGACATCCGGCCGGTACGATCAAAGAGAATGTGTGTATCTTTGCTCCGGTCAAGGGAAGATAAATGAAAGGCGCGGCCTAGCTATCTCCAAGGTGGTCAACAAAGTCTAGCCTGGAGAGGAAAAGGTGGTGCGGGTAAAGAATTTGGGGGTAGGATGGGGGAAATAACTAAAATAAAATAAATAAATAATGAATAATAATAATTAATGCTGTGATAAATTTGAGTGACTCTGACAGCGAGGTTTTGACTTGTCACACCTGTCTAAATGATGTCTTATGATGAATATCTAATTGATCTAATTGTTTTTTAAAGGGTCAATATCTTATTCAAATCCTCAAAAAAAGAAAAAAAAAACATTTTCGTAACAAAAAAAATCATTTAGTTATGTGTTCTATGGCCGCAGTGTAGCACTGCAGCTCACGCGATAATATGAAAACCTACTTATTAATTGTTGTTTTAAATTAAGTCCAACTTATATGCATACTAAATAGCTTTTTTTCTCTAAAAAAAAATTTAACATTATTTTTGGGTAAACTTAGTAATTAGTAGGACAGAACTTACAAAACGTAGCAATACAAATGTTAAAAAAAATATGGTAAATATCAATCTCTCCTACTAAAGAGCCTCGCGTATTTGTTACTATTAATAGTGAATAGTTGTTTTTCTTCTTCTTCTTCTTCATCGTTCTCATTGTTATGTTGGAGTGTTCATATGACTAGACCAATACATGAGATGAACTGCGCAGTGGTTTCCAAATCAGGGAGCTCTCCATATAGTTTTCTTTCTATTGGGGTGATTTGGGGCCAATGTCTTATACGGGCCTCTTGGTAGAGAGAGCAGTTTTGGAGGACGTGGTCGGCATTTTCTGGTGATACTCCACATGGGCAGATTTCACTGGTTCCAATTCCGAGCTTCCGGAACATGTGTTGTCGCATTCTGTTGTGTCCGGTCCTGAGTCGAAAGATTAGACGCTGGTCTTGTCGGGATAGCTTATAGTAAGCATCATCTTTCTTGTGATTTGGATGGGAGCTCGTCCATTTCTCATTTATTTTATCTACAATTAATTTCTTCATTTCTTCTGGATAGAGAGCAGAGTTTACTTGTGAGTTTGTTCTCCCACTCTACTAGTTGTAAAAGTGATGTATTTTATGAAAAACTGCTTGCATTTTTCGCTTTTAGAAAAGAAAAAAGTAGCCGTTGCATAGAACTTTGAATAGACTAAAGCATTATCATGTCAGATTTTCACTATCTTTTCTAGTTTACGAGGTCTAAACGGGACGGACAGACAGACGGACAGACATGTCACACAAAACTAATAGCGTTTTTTCCCCTTTCGGGGGCCGCTAAAAATAATAGCGAAATGGAGTCATTGTCAAATAGATTCAACGTTAAAACATTAGAGAATAGTGTCATTAACCTTATGTCACTCTTCAGAGAACAATGCAGTTAACTTCTCAGGTTTCTCTTTATAGAAAGTGCAGACTAGTCGCTCAGGAGACAAAAATGTTTATACAAAGACATTATTTCAACAATAAGAAATATTTTCATGTGTATAAAATGGTAGATGCTGATGAATGGGTCTTTAGCCATGCGGCGATAATTTAGTTTTCTTACAGAAAAGAACAAGAAATCTTTGAGAACTCTGTGAGTCATGTGCCTAATTGTTTTCCGAATACAACTAATGTAACATCATATAGACTATAGCTGGGTGAACTTTGGAATAAACTTAACACCTGAACTCTGTGGACTTGAGAACAAACTAAACATTTGAGTTATGTGGACTTGAGAACAAACTAAACATTTGAGTTATGTGGACTTGAGAACAAACTAAACATTTGAGTTATGTGGACTTGAGAACAAACTAAACAACGTCAACTAAGGTATCCCAACATTTTTTTATATACAAACTAGAGATTCTTAGTTTGGCAGCCGGTGAATTAAAAATTATATTTCAAAATAATCTTCTCTTAATTTGAAACAATGTTTAAGAACTGAAGACAGCTCTTTTCTACGTATCATGCATGCACCTTCCTTTGTAAACACATTTTGCTACTGTTGTGACAAGTCAAAAGCTTGCTGTCAGAGTCACTCATACTTATCACAGCATTAATCATTATTTAGTCATTTTTATTTATTTTATTTTAGTCATTTCCCCGTCATATCTCTAATTTCTTCACCCGCCCCACCCTTTCCACTCCAGGCTAAACTTAGTCGACCACCCTGGGACAACTAGACCAAGGCTTTCATTTATCTTCCCTTGACCGGGGTAAAGATAAACACAGTCTCTTTGATCTTACCGGCCAGATGTCTGACGGGCGCAGTTGAAGTCACCTTTCCCACCTCCCTTTCTCCCACGTCTCTCTTTGATCTAGGAGATCACGAGGACCAATACGCCCATTGACCTTTCCAAGGTGCGACTCCCACCTCGAGTCAAATTCACCCACGTGTAAGATAATTCTTAGCCTGGGACATTTCCTGTTTCCGCCCGCATTTTCCAGGCCTATATAAAGTAGATCCAAATTAAATCAGACCCTCTTATTTCTCATTGTCGTTGAACAATCGAGTCTGGACTACTTAATTTATTCTCACTCCTAGAGGAATACCTGGTGGTAAGCCGAACTTAATCACAAGTTCCATCTTAATTACTTTGTGCTATTTCCATTGGATATTATTATGTGTATTTTGCTTAGTTCATTTATATTTAATTAGTGCATTGTGTATTTCTCACTGTCGTAAGTAGAAAACATAAACATGTCATATGTATTTATTTATGTATTGCATTGAGCTATTAATGCTACGTTGCTCAATTGATCGTTGATGCAACCATGTATATATTTGTACATCTTATTTTATTTCCTTTATCTCGGCTGTCCGCCTTGATAATTTTACTAGCGCACTAATACTGCGTTTAGGAAAGAGATATGAATTATCTCCCCTTTACTCATTTTGCTTCAACGAGAGTTGCGCCCCTTGAATGGACACCCTCTCCATTCAAGCGCGCTCCATTGTTCTCGGCCGACGGTCTTATGTAAACAAACCGTCATGGTCGCTGACCACCGCCCATTCCCCCCCCCCTTTTTTTCTTCCAACCTATGTACATTTTTATATTATTATTTCCCCTTTTTTTGTATATTTTTATACTGCTACTATCAGCCATCTATTTTTCCATATCCCATTTGTCATCATCTCCCCATTGTGCTCTAAAGCAATTTTACCAATCTGACGAATGCACCTCAGTCGAGGGCATCGAAAAGATGCATGAGAGACATGTCCTAACTTGTCTTTATTTATCCGCAGCCTCCCTCAGGTGTCTGCCTATGTGCTTAGTGCTATTCAGCACTGTATTTGCTATCGAGAATCGCCTATTGCCTTTGTGCTTAGTGCTATTCAGCACTGCACTTGCCTATTTATCGGATCACTCACCTGCCTATTTATTTGGCATTGTCTGCCTAGTCAATTGCCTATTTGATATTGAGTATCACCTCCCGCCTACGTGGATCTACTCAACTCTACTATTTGGCGCTATCGGCCTTGCCCGCCTATTCGACAGCCCACCTGTCAACTTATTAGGTGCGACGTCTCTATAGACCCAGATCTGTGCGAGACGTCATAGCTACGCCAAACCCTCTGCAACTCTCTGGACAAACCCTCTGCAACTCACTGGACTTATCCTGTCAACTACGCTGCCCACGGCAGATCAGCTCTGCCCGCAGTACACTTGTGCCCACGGTAGCCGGCCACCCGCCCAGAACTTTGGATTGAGACTCCACAAGAACTGAATCACCGGCGTCCCTCTACCCGCTAGAGCGCCATCTCCAGCTGCAGAAGCCAGGATCACAGCCAGCTGCGACATCAACAGGACAACCAGCTAAGTTCAGAAGACAAAGTGACATACTCTCTTATTTAGTGCAAGAGTGATGATCAAAATTAACATCAATTAGAGATAGATGCAAACCCTCCTCCCCTTTTATTCTTATATGTAAATATTTATGTAAATAAATATTCTTCATTTTTAACTTTGTATCTTTCTTTCATTGCTTGTCTCGTTGCGTGCCTGCTCCCGATTTATATGCTGACGGGTTGGTGTGTGAAAAATAATCATCCCCTACACATTAAACGCGCCAAACACACGTCACTTTCCCCAACCTGTCACAACTGTCATGGGATGTATTTTGTTCAATTTGAAAGAGGAAAAAAAATACCATCGACAACATAACAAAAAAACAACAACAACAAACAAATAAAAACAGTTTGGTTTGTTGTTTCTTTAAAATTCTTTGAAGTTTGATAAATAAAAGTATTTTATTGCAACAAGAGTATATCGTTATAAAATGATCGAATATAGCCTTAAATTATGTAGAAAGATGTATTATCAAACATTTACTATTGTCTATCTAGCCAGAGTATTTATTCTTATTAAGTAAAACTATATATCGTTGTCAAGCTTACCGTTAAATGAAAAATATTCTCCACATCAATAGTTTGATTTAGACGTACTTGCCAATAAGTATTACTCGAATTAACACTAGAAATTTGAAAATAACGTGGAAGACTGAACTTGGATGCAGGCATTTGTGAATCAAGTAGCACCAATGACCACACAGTTTTAGAAGGTGACGTGTCCATCACAAATATAATGTGACCTGGAAACAGAGATGATGTTTGGTAACATTATATGTACAGGTGACCAGTAAAATCCTGTTAAAATCTGGAGCTCAGTACTTAATAGATTTGGGCTGTTTGAACTGTACAAAACTAGAACAAATGGAAGTGTGTGTTTTTGATTTAATTTTCCATTAAATAACTTTAACTTTACGTTTCTCACTCTGTTGGGCAGCCTAACAACGAGGAAGGGGGGGGGGGGGGGAGGGGGGGAAAGAGGAAAAAAAAAACGCTTTATTTTCATTGTAGTTATATATCCATGCTTAAATATTAACCAAACTAAATGACACTTTTTCACAAATTAAACTATTTGAAGTAAGGGACGTTGGAAAATTTAGCCCAATACCATCAGCAACTAGATTGACTCAAAACTTTGTAAAGAAGAAAGTTCAAAGCAAGATTCTTCACGTCTTGAATATGTCAGAACCATACGAGTTTTTCCCGCCTGTCGATATTGACGACTTATTTAAACGTAATTAGATCCTCCACACGACGTATTATTGAACACAAAGATGATACTACGAGGTTCACGTTCATTACAAATGTGCTCTAATTACCCTGAATGTCACTTGAATATTAATATTGGCCAGTGCTCCCTCCTTCTTTATAAAACTTAAATCTGCTTTAACATGGCCAGCCCCAATCCTTTTTCAACATTCGTTTGGACATGTCTTTTTCTTGTGTGAGCTGTGTAGGTAATAACAACTTTGACACCGTCCGCTCGATGTACCAACGTCACTATCCACTAAGCCAGGATTGGGAAAGGGCAAGAGAAAGGCTTAGATTGACTCTTAAGGTGTTGTCAAAGATTTGCTTCTAACTGCTTTGTTCAGATTCCACTGACCAAGCATAGCCTGCATTATAAAGAATTTGAACACGTCAGTCAGATAAGGGAAGCAAATGTTTAGTTTTTACTTCTGGCATGTAAATCAAAGAGCTTTGAAGGAATACGTTAAGTCATAGTGTTAGCGGCAAAGTAGAAAATCCGGCATTTTATAGAATTCTGATTCTTTTAGGCAAAGTAAGAAATAAAATTCTATGGAACAATATTATCAATGACTAAGTCAGACAGGTAATTGAGAATTCTAGCATTGAGATTTGTAGATTATGAAACCTTTGAATCTCGACAATGAATCAGAATGACTATAAACCTACCGGGATTGACGTTAACAAACATAAAGGTAGTCGTCATTTTGATCTCAATACAGTCAGTTCTTTATATTATTCTAGCTTAGTGAAGTAAATCATTTATAATCTCTTCTTATAAACAATATGCTTGTGACAAGTCAAAAACTCGCTGTCAGAGTCACTCAAATTTATCACAGCATTAATTATTATTTTTCATTATTTATTTATTTTATTTTAATTATTTCCCCATCCTACCCCTAAATTATTCACCCGCCACACCTTTTCCGCTCCAGGCTAGACTTAGTTGACCACATTGGAGATAGTTAAGGCGTGTCCTTTCACTTATCTCCCCTTGACCGGGGCAAAGATACGCACAGACTTGGATCTTATCGGCAGGATGTCTGACAGCCGCAGTGGACACCACCTTGTGTGGAATGCAAGTCACCCCTCCCCCCCCCCCTTTCTCCTATGTCTCTCTTTGATCTAGGAGACCACGAGGACAAACACGCCCATTGACCTCCCAATGCGCGAATCCCCTCTCTTGTCGGACTTCACCCACGTGTAAGATAACTCTTAGCCTAGGACATTTCCTGTTTCCGCTCGCATTTTCCAGGCCTTTGTATATAAGGTAAATTAAATCAGGTCAGACTCTCTTTCACTTCTCATTCGAGCTGAGCTATCGAGTCTGGACTACTTCATACATTCTTTCTCCTAGAGGAATACCTGGTGGTAAGCCGAACTTAATCACAAGTTCCATCTTAATTACTTTTGTGCTATTTCCACTGGATATTATCATGTGTATTTTATTATTTCACTTATATTTAATTAGTGCATTGTGTATTTCTCACTGGCGTAAGTAGAGAACATAGACATGTCCTATGTATGTATTTATGAATTGCATTAATCTATTAATGCTACGTTGCTCAATTGATCGTTGATGCAACCATGTATATATTTGTACATCTTATTTTCTTTGTCTCGGCTGACAACCGTGATAATTTTACTAGCGCACTAATACTGCGTCTAGAAAGGAGTTATGAATTATCTCCCCTTTACTCATTTTACTCTAATGAGAGTTGCGCCGCTTGAACGGACACCCTCTCCATTCAAGCGCGCCCCATTGTTCTCGACCCACGGTCATATGTAAACAAATCGTCTGGGTCGCTGACCACCGCCCATCCCCCCCCCTCTCTTTCTCTATCCACCTGTGTTGTTTATTTCAGATTATTATTTCCCCTTCTATGTACATTTTTGTATTAGTATTTCCCCTTTTATGTACATTTATATAATGCTACTATCCGCCATCTATTTTCCAAATCCCATTTGTCATCATCTCCTCATTGTGCTCTAAAGCAATTTCACCAATCTGACGAATGCACCTCAGTCGAGGGCATCGATAAGATGTATGAGAGACATGTCCTAACTTGTCTTTATTTATCCGCAGCCTCCCTCAGGTGTCTGCCTATTGCCTACTTACCTGCCTATTTAGGTGCTTAGTGCTATTCAGCACTGTATTTGTTTGATATCAAGAATCACCTACTATCTATGCGCTGAGTGCTATTCAGCACTGCACCAGCCCACTGACCTGCCTATTTATTTGCTATCGAGAATCACCTATTTATGTGCTTAACGCTATTCAGCACTGCACTTTCCTACTGAGATCTGCCTATTTATCGGACTATTCATCTGCCTATTTATTTATTGGATCAACGATCTATTTACCTGCCTATTTATGTGTTGAGTGCTATTCAGCACTGCATTTTCCTACTGAGATCTGCCTATTTATCGGACTATTCATCTGCCTATTTATTTATTGGATCAACGATCTATTTACCTGCCTATGTATGTGCTTAGTGCTATTCGGCACTGCACTTGCCTACTGAGATCTACTCAACTCTACCACTTGGCGCTATCGGCGTTGCCCGCCTATTCGACAGTCCACCTGTCAAGCTATTAGGTGCGACGTCCCTATAGATTCAGATCTGTGTGAGACGTCATAGCTACGCCAACCCTCTGCAATTCACTGGACATATCCTGTCAACTACGCTGCCCACGGTAGATCAGCTCTGCCCGCAGTAACCTTGTGCCCACGGTAGCCGGCCACCCGCCCTACTGTGCCCACTACAGATATTAGATTTTGGGGATTGAGACTCCACAAGAACTATATCACCGGCGTCCCTCTATCCGCTAGAGCGCCACCTCCAGCTGCAGAACCTCAAGCCAGGACACAGCTAGCTGCGACATCAACAGGACAACCAGCTAAGTCAGAGGACAAAGTGACATACTCTCTTATTAAATGCAAGAGTGATGATTAAAGCTAGTATTATTTAGAGATAGAAGCAAACCCTCCCCCTTTTTATTCTTATATGTATATTTAGTAAATAAATATTCTTCATTTTTAACTTTTGTATCTTTCTTTCATTGCTTGTCTCGTTGCGTGTCTGCTCCCGATTCATATGCTGATAGGTTGGTGTGTGATAGCTTTAAAAATAATCATCCCCTAGACATAAAACGCGCCAAACACACATCACATTTCCCCACCTGTCACAATGCTTAGAAATGACCTACAAAGAAAAATAATATTTCTATGACTTTCCAACTGGATTTAGCCACTAACCAATATTAAATAATTTATATTCACAATAATTAAACTAAATACATATACTCAACTAGTCAACTAGCTGATACCCGTACCGATACGTGAGTTTTGGCGCGAGATGTTTTGACGCAGTGGACGTTTTGGCGCGAGATATTCTGACTATAATTAAGAAACGTAGCTTTTACAACAACTTTTATTCCACTTAAGAATGTTTGTAAGAGTTCTTTCCCCATTCACCGAATTGGTTTTTTTTTTTAAAAAAAAAGGTTTTGATTATTTCATAAAAATAATAACAAGTCAGTGTCTTTACCTGAGACCATGGTAATGACATGCTCTCCCCCCCCCCCGCCCCAAATTATATTCGAACTCTACCAAGCGCACAGGATTGCATCCTTTGCTTTCTATTTCCAAAAGACATTTTAAAAAAGTATTGCCATTAGTTTAATGTCCGTAAAAGCTACAAAACTTTTAAAAGATAACTTTATTTACACACAAAATTTTTTTGGATAAAGTGATGTGGCTGACACATCTTCACTTGACGCAGATAAAGGGAAACAACTAAAAACAAAACCAACACCGACCATACTTTAAATATAAAGCTGGAGATACCAGACAATAATTAATTTACCATTTTTTGTGTAACCCAAAAATTGCATTAATTTTTTTTTCATTGCTTCACTTTGTTTTTTTTTTGTAAATTAGCGTAATTACTTAAACAGTTCTGAAATAAAAATGTTCCACTTAATACAAAAACCATGCACAAGAAGGCAATGATATGAAAGACAAACACGCACATACACATGCAATAAATGATACATCCCATTCATTGATTAATGGACATAGTGTGAACTTTGGAAGGCTGCTTGGTCATGTGGACTCAACATACCCGGGTTCTTCCCCCACAATCTCCCGCCATTATGTGAGGGGTTTGTGTTAGGATGTTATAATCATTAATTCTGAGGGAACATTTGAAACATGTAAAATCTACAAAGTATGAAAGGTCAGATTTCTACCTGGGTCCATGGTAGTAACACGCCTTTCCCCACCCTCGTAAACTCTAAGTGAGGTGTGCAAACGCACAGGATGACATTCATCAGTTTTTGCTTTTTTTGTTTTAGTTGAAGGTACTAGTTTGAGTTTTGAGTTTAGGCACATCGGCACAATTTAGGCCATGTCGTGCCTGTAATCCTTTAAGGATCACTCTCCCTTTACATAACAGCTACTAGAAATTAAACAAATCATTTTCGCTTTCACTTAAAATTACTTATTTTTTTCTAGCATTGTTTTCTTTGATTTGGACAATATTCATACCCACACTCACAGGATAATTAATGTGATTTAACAATGCTTACACAACAAACTTAAATACCAAAACTAATGGATACAAATATCTCTTGTTCTATACATGACAAATATGTTAGACAAACACACATACAAAACATTGGTATGTATCAGTTTTAGGTGAATACTAGAATGGTTATAAACTATGGGATCAAAATAGTTCGAGCTAAACTGTCCCCTGTGCCGAAACGTCCCGTTTCCAACCCATGCTACGCTAAAAATGAATTAGTTAGTATGTATGTTTATTTTGCGCGGAGCACTCTGAAACCCATCAATAAAAGTGTCCGAATTAAAACACTTCCCCATCCCAACACAGATTATTTTCTAGCCCTGAAACTCTATGTCCTTTTTTTTCTCTTTCATCCCGCACCCCCCTATCATAGAGTATGCACAAACATTTCTTAGGCCTATCATTGGTAGCCTTCCATCTCCCTGCACTATAATGCCTCCCACATATACACACAATAGTTTCAAATGAAACGCCCCCCTAACCCTACTGTGCCCACTACAGATATTAGATTTTGGGGATTGAGACTCCACAAGAACTATATCACCGGCGTCCCTCTATCCGCTAGAGCGCCACCTCCAGCTGCAGAACCTCAAGCCAGGACACAGCTAGCTGCGACATCAACAGGACAACCAGCTAAGTCAGAGGACAAAGTGACATACTCTCTTATTAAATGCAAGAGTGATGATTAAAGCTAGTATTATTTAGAGATAGAAGCAAACCCTCCCCCTTTTTATTCTTATATGTATATTTAGTAAATAAATATTCTTCATTTTTAACTTTTGTATCTTTCTTTCATTGCTTGTCTCGTTGCGTGTCTGCTCCCGATTCATATGCTGATAGGTTGGTGTGTGATAGCTTTAAAAATAATCATCCCCTAGACATAAAACGCGCCAAACACACATCACATTTCCCCACCTGTCACAATGCTTAGAAATGACCTACAAAGAAAAATAATATTTCTATGACTTTCCAACTGGATTTAGCCACTAACCAATATTAAATAATTTATATTCACAATAATTAAACTAAATACATATACTCAACTAGTCAACTAGCTGATACCCGTACCGATACGTGAGTTTTGGCGCGAGATGTTTTGACGCAGTGGACGTTTTGGCGCGAGATATTCTGACTATAATTAAGAAACGTAGCTTTTACAACAACTTTTATTCCACTTAAGAATGTTTGTAAGAGTTCTTTCCCCATTCACCGAATTGGTTTTTTTTTTTAAAAAAAAAGGTTTTGATTATTTCATAAAAATAATAACAAGTCAGTGTCTTTACCTGAGACCATGGTAATGACATGCTCTCCCCCCCCCCCCCCGCCCCAAATTATATTCGAACTCTACCAAGCGCACAGGATTGCATCCTTTGCTTTCTATTTCCAAAAGACATTTTAAAAAAGTATTGCCATTAGTTTAATGTCCGTAAAAGCTACAAAACTTTTAAAAGATAACTTTATTTACACACAAAATTTTTTTGGATAAAGTGATGTGGCTGACACATCTTCACTTGACGCAGATAAAGGGAAACAACTAAAAACAAAACCAACACCGACCATACTTTAAATATAAAGCTGGAGATACCAGACAATAATTAATTTACCATTTTTTGTGTAACCCAAAAATTGCATTAATTTTTTTTTCATTGCTTCACTTTGTTTTTTTTTTTGTAAATTAGCGTAATTACTTAAACAGTTCTGAAATAAAAATGTTCCACTTAATACAAAAACCATGCACAAGAAGGCAATGATATGAAAGACAAACACGCACATACACATGCAATAAATGATACATCCCATTCATTGATTAATGGACATAGTGTGAACTTTGGAAGGCTGCTTGGTCATGTGGACTCAACATACCCGGGTTCTTCCCCCACAATCTCCCGCCATTATGTGAGGGGTTTGTGTTAGGATGTTATAATCATTAATTCTGAGGGAACATTTGAAACATGTAAAATCTACAAAGTATGAAAGGTCAGATTTCTACCTGGGTCCATGGTAGTAACACGCCTTTCCCCACCCTCGTAAACTCTAAGTGAGGTGTGCAAACGCACAGGATGACATTCATCAGTTTTTGCTTTTTTTGTTTTAGTTGAAGGTACTAGTTTGAGTTTTGAGTTTAGGCACATCGGCACAATTTAGGCCATGTCGTGCCTGTAATCCTTTAAGGATCACTCTCCCTTTACATAACAGCTACTAGAAATTAAACAAATCATTTTCGCTTTCACTTAAAATTACTTATTTTTTTCTAGCATTGTTTTCTTTGATTTGGACAATATTCATACCCACACTCACAGGATAATTAATGTGATTTAACAATGCTTACACAACAAACTTAAATACCAAAAGTAATGGATACAAATATCTCTTGTTCTATACATGACAAATATGTTAGACAAACACACATACAAAACATTGGTATGTATCAGTTTTAGGTGAATACTAGAATGGTTATAAACTATGGGATCAAAATAGTTCGAGCTAAACTGTCCCCTGTGCCGAAACGTCCCGTTTCCAACCCATGCTACGCTAAAAATGAATTAGTTAGTATGTATGTTTATTTTGCGCGGAGCACTCTGAAACCCATCAATAAAAGTGTCCGAATTAAAACACTTCCCCATCCCAACACAGATTATTTTCTAGCCCTGAAACTCTATGTCCTTTTTTTTCTCTTTCATCCCGCACCCCCCTATCATAGAGTATGCACAAACATTTCTTAGGCCTATCATTGGTAGCCTTCCATCTCCCTGCACTATAATGCCTCCCACATATACACACAATAGTTTCAAATGAAACGCCCCCCCCCTTCCCCGTGGATTAGTTTGAAAGAAGAAATATTTCACTATTCTCAACTAAGTCCACTCTTTGGATATTTATTTTTAGTTTTTCAGTCATAGATATAGTAGTTTATTTATTTCGGACATTACATGAATTCGGACATTCGATGTTTTCGTGGTCATTAAATAATTATTTTAATATTTATTATAAAACTAGCGCGCTGTATAATGTGCTTGTCCATTTTCCAATGATTCTGACACAATTTCCTTCCATTTAGCTATCTTTTTATGTACGAAAAACGAATTTCAAATTTGTTAGTCAGGTTGTTGTTTTTTCCTATGTTACCTGGATGACTTTACCTCTTCCTAGGGTTAAGACTATTTTTTTTTTTTTGATTGGCTAAGTCTATACTAATGAGCCCAGCAATTTTTATTCTGTTTTTGGAGCTGTTTTATTTGATTCATAAGCCAAGTTGTCTAATTCCATACAAAAAAAAAATTAATAGGGTGTCCGAATTAAATTACGATTTTCTAACAAAATTTATTTCGGACAGCCAGTTTTGGACATCAATAAAAATGATCTTATATTATATTTGTTCGTTTGTTGTTGTTTTTTTAATAGAGAATAAATGGGCAAATGTTTGGAGTGAGCTTGGTACATTGAATGAAGTTAAATGCTTAGATCTAGCTAGACTTACTAGATAGATCTAGATTTATATAGAGAGAATATAGAGGATTCAGTTAGGCAAGAATGGCTATCCTAACATGTACTATACTACAAAAGATCATCTGTATTAGAAATTTATTAAATTAATAAACAAAAAAAGCACAAACATTCAACACACATCTAATCATGCAAACATAAAATAAATCTAAAAGTCGGTGCAGCAGTCACTATCCCAGTGACCTAATTTTGGTAGAATAAGTGTGTTTATATTTTTATTTTTTGTGTTCGTATTTATGCATAATCTGGAAACATCTTAATGATTTCATGTGAGGGGCTATGCCTGTGGATCTTAAAATTTAGTTAATGTAAATATAGAATTAAAATCTGAATTTATTGATGCCTAAATATTAGTGATGGGCAAGAGTTAACTAAAAAGTTGCAAACTTTTAGTTTAACTAAAAAAAAAATTAGTTAAGGCCAAAGTTTAATTTAAAAAAAAAGTCTAGTTAAAATCCTTGTTTAATTATTATTTTTTAGTTACAAACTAAAAAGTTTAATTACAAAGCTTACAAACTTTTTTAACATACATACCAATAAATATTTATATCTATGTAATTTGGTGAATATATATAATGAACAATAGAGAGGAGAATAAACTAGAGGGTGCACAGGTCACTAGAAAGCCTTTTGACCTTTACTCTATAATGGTAGCTATTCCCGCCAATTCAAGGTATTTGAAAGGCGAGAAAAATAAACGTGTTCATTATATTTCTAGCAAGTTTCGCTGCTTGATAAATCCTGATAATTCCTTGCTTCTATTGATCTACATTTTGTTGCTTTTTTTTTTTATTAAACACCAGTGTGTTCCTGTATAGCTGCAGGCAAAGAATTTTGCTTTACTATAGATCTAAAAGAAATGTCGACCCTTTTTTATTTTAAAATTTTTACTAGATAGATCTAGAGTTAAAGTCTAGTGACGTCTAGTGACAGTCTAGTCTATTAGTATTAGTCTATTACTACTATTAGATCTATAGTCATAATAGTCTATATTTAATTATTTTAGTCTCTTAGTCTTAAGTAGAGTCTAACTCTTAGTAGTCTTAGTCTTAGATCTAGATGTAAATTTAAAATTATAAGTCAATAATATTAAATATAGTATTATAGATCTATTAATTAAAATCTATATTACTTTACTTTATTAGACTAGATCTATTAGTTTAGAGATTCTACTATTCTAGAATTAGAGTCTAGATCTAGATATATCTAGATTACTTATTATACTAAGACCTAAGATGCATAGATGATAGATCTATAATGACTGTAATACTAATAATAGTCGTCACTATACTAGATCTAATACTAAATTAACTAAATGTACACTAGATCTACATCTACTTCTATTATAATTATACTTATATCTACTATCTAGAGCTATTAGTAGATCTAGATCTAGTATTATCTACTAGAGTATATAGATCTAAATACCCATGTCTAGTTATAATCATAATTATTATAATCTAAGATCTCTAGATCTAGAGTTACTAAGATATATACTAGACTTTAGATTTTAGATCTACATCTAGTAGTAGTAGTAGTAGTAGTAACTAGTATTTCTTAGATTATTTTTAGATTAAAATATTAATTATTTGATCTAGGTCTAGTAGATAGATCTAATTCTAGATCCAGATTATATTTCTGATCATTTCGTTTGTAGAAGATATTAGATCCAGAATATTCTAGAATCTAGAGTTAGTTAGAGAGTCAACATGCAGTTTTATCATTTCTTCTAAAGGTAACTTATATTAGAACTTGGACAATTAGGCTACTTCTAATTTCTTTCTATCTAATTTCTTTTTATCTTTTTATAATAGTATCATTCTAGTGATTCTATTAAGATCTACAAAAAATATATCTCATAAAGACATTTAAATCTTGTTTCATGTGCACAAATAAATGTTTATTACATTTTGCTAAAGAGATTGGTTGTGCTTTATATTTTTCATGTTTGGCTGTTTCGTCCTTAAAAAAGGTCAAAATAGTTAGTAAAAGTTTAACTAAAGTTTCTTAGTTTAGTTTAACTAATTTTTTCAATTTGTGATTAACTAAAAGTTTAATTACTTTTTTTTTAGTTCAAACTTGGTTTTAGTTTAACTAAAAAAAATTAGTTAGTTCCCATCACTACTAAATACAGAGACTGTCCGAAATAAATTATGGTGTCAGGAATCAAATAATGTGGGTCAAATTTGTCCGAATTAAATGAAAACACACGGCCTCTTTGACCTTAAATATAATAACAAATATAGGTTAGGAGTACAAATATAAGTAGTTATCCTTATTCTCCCTTAACTAAAGAAGATTTTGATACGTCATTTTCTTTTCTATGTCGAACCATTGTAAAATAATTCGCTGTCAAAGTAAAACTTTCCAATTTGGGCCTATAGGTGTCGAATAGCATAAACTACTCTAGATCTAGAGAGGCACTCTAACAAATATCTACACCTAGAGAATTACATGACAAATCTAGAGTCTAGATCTGTGAAGAAATAATAATTACAAAATTGAACGAAAGAAAGTAACGAAACAAAAGTTGATTCTACTTGCCTAAAGGAAGGAATTATTGTTATTGTACTTAGACATTAAATTGTCGGCTTTCATATGTAGGCTATAGTTGATCGAAATCGTGAATAAAAAATCATTTTTGGTAAATTTAACCGCTGCGGTATCGATCTTGAAAATGGCATAATTGTCATAAATTAAGAAAGAACAGGCTACATTTTCGTATTTTATCGTCCACAGCAAGTGGGAGAATGTGTGATTATTATTGTGAGCAAATGAATGAATGGTCAAGACCAAGAATTCTTTACAGTAAATGAAAAAATGAAGTGTTATGTTAAATCTAAGTGCAATCCTGATGGATTCTAAAGTCCCACCTGCCTGGTAAGTCTCCAACACTTCCACTTCATTGGCTGGTATCGGTTCCTGGCACATTTGAAGAGCTGTGTGAATACAAAATCTTGAATATAATTAAGACAAGAAAAATCCTATACTCTTAAGCGAGCAATTCTTGTATGTATGTATGTATATATATTTATATTTATATATATATATAAATTTTATTTCGAAAACGGCTCTAACGATTTTCTTTAAAATTTCAAGGTATGTGCATATTAGTAAGAAAAAAATTCTCAACTCATTGGCCACATCGGGAAAACTCGAGGTCGACCGTTATATCAGTTTGAAAATGCCTCATTATCGAAAAATTAATTTTGGCTAGAATGTTTTATGAATGAAAATTTTCCATGACGTAAACGGGAAAAACGCTGTTTACGTCACTAGGCTTACCGCAGTATACTAAAATATTTCTTTGCAAACAAGAACGAGTTTTAAAGGATCAATAGACCTAATTAAACATTTGCGCACCATCTTACTGTAGATTGATTTATTATAGAACTATGAAAGAAAAGTAATGAAATTAAATGTGCCGATATATGATTAGTTATTGTGTTTTAAGTGCTAAATAAGTTGTTTACACTTTAATTGTGTAGAGCGGTGTAGATACCTTTTACTTTGTTGTTTATTTTGCTGGTGACCTCCAGCTGTCTCGTTCTGAGGTTGCATGCAACCATGTGCCTTGCATAACCATTGTCAAACAGTGGTCGATTAAGATTTTCTTTTCGCGTCTGCCTCTGTTCTCGGCAGCAGATTTTCTTTGGTCTCAAATGTGTATCCGGGGCTTTGAATAGAGGTAATTCTTTAAGTCCGTCAGTTACGCTGGACAGAGCGGTATCCTGTATGGAAGACGAATCTCAGACGAACGCATGCCAAAGGCAGTCTTTTTTTGGTGAGCTAAAAAAGTGGACGACGTAATACCGAAACGCTTAAAAGACACAGCTTAGGCGCCAACTTGCTTTAACTGAAATAGAACAGCTGAAGGTCACCTAAATAAGTTGTTTACACTTTAATTGTGTAGAGCGGTGTAGATACCTTTTACTTTGTTGTTTATTTTGCTGGTGACCTCCAGCTGTCTCGTTCTGAGGTTGCATGCAACCATGTGCTCTCTTCTATGTCAGCTAAGTCAAGTTTGCGCCATAAGCTGGTCTTTTAAGGGTTTCGGTGTTACGTCGACCACTTTTTAGCTCACCAAAAAATCCTGCCTTTGGCATGCGTTCGTCTGAGATTCGTCTCCCATACAGGATACTGCTCTGTCCAGCGTAACTGTCGGACTTAAAGAATTCCCTCTATACAAAGGCCGCGGATACACATTTGAGACCAAAAGAAAATTTGCTGCCGAGGACAGACGCAGACGCTAAAAGAAAATCTTAATCGAGCATCGCGGACAATGGTTATGCTTGCCCTGGATGTGGCAAGATATGTAGGTCACAGCTGCAATCCTCATTAATTTTCGGACTCTAAGACAAGCCTTATTATTATTATTATTTTGCTGGTGAATTATTACCATGTGTTCATGCTTCAGTGTCTACCTCTCCTGTACCAAAACAAAGGAAATGGTCATAACACAACTTCTCTACGCCTTACTTGCTCACACTAAACATGATATCCATCTAGCGGTCAACGAGTTTGCGTACACTGCAGCCTCTTTTGATTTAACTATAAACCTCGGTAAAAAGCTTGGAGTTAGGGCCAGGAGAGATCTGAATGGATGGATGTGTAAAAGCAGGCCATAGCACCACTAGGATGGATGGATGGCAAAAGCCGGTATGAACTTCCTATAGTCCGACAGTCAGGCTGGGCAGGGCACGTAACCCGTATGGGTAACGAGCATATTGTTTGGCGTAACAGAGGTGCCCCACGGAAACGTTTCTTTAGAAAACTAATGCCATGATTTAAGTCTAATAAGAAAAAATGCGCCATTTTACTTTGTCACTAAGTGCATGTTTTACCCTATAACGTAGAGAAGTTACACTGCAAAGACTTTCTTCCAAGCCAATAATAGTAAGCCTACAATAGTTTTACGCAAAAGATGGATTGTAAAACTATAAGACGGACGTGAGCTGTAGTTTGTCTAGACTGTAGGAGGACTTAAAAGACTTTAAATTTAATCGACATGTACAATTAGCCCTACAATTAGAACTAACAGAACACTAAAACAACTCTTCAGATTAGTAGTCTTTATCCGATCGTTCATTTTCGTAATTACAAGAATATTCCCAAAATGACTTCGGGTATATAACCTTCCGAAATTATTTAACAGAGCGAGGTTCGGCCACCTGGTACAAAAATATTCTCAAAATGACTTCGGGTATATATCCTTCCTTAACAAATTATTCATCCGAGCGAGGCTCGGTCACCTGATATTATTTTTTAAAATCCTATACTCTTAAGCGAGCAATTCTTGTATGTATGTATGTATGTATATATATTTATATATATATAAATTTTATTTCGAAAACGGCTCTAACGATTTTCTTTAAAAGTTCACGGTATGTGCATAATAGTGAGAAAAAAATTCTCAACTCATTGGCCACATCGGGAAAACTCGAGGTCGACCGTTATATCGGTTTGAAAATGCCTCATTATCGAAAAATTAATTTTGGCTAGAATGTTTTATGAATGAAAATTTTCCGTGACGTGAACGGGAAAAACGCTGCCTACGTCACTAGGCTTACCGCAGTACACTAAAATATTTCTTTGCAAACAAGAACGAGTTCTCAAGGATCAATAGACCTAATTAAACATTTGCACACCATCTTACTGTAGATTGATTTATTATAGAACTATGAAAGAGAAGTAATGAAATTAAATGTGCCAATGTACGATTAGTTATTGTGTTTTGAAGGCTTTATAAATTGATAACATTTGAATTGCCTAGAGCGGTGTAGATACCTTGTACTTTGTTGTTTATTTTGCTGGTGACCTTCAGCTGTTCTATTTCAGCTAAAGCAAGTTGGCGCCTAAACTGGTCTTTTAAGCGTTTCGGTATTACGTCGTCCACTTTTTTAGCTCACCAAAAAAAGACTTTGGCATGTGTTCGTCTGAGATTCGTCTTCCATACAGGATACCGCTCTGTCCAGCGTAACTGACGGACTTAAAGAATTACCTCTATTCAAAGCCCCGGATACACATTTGAGACCAAAGAAAATCTTAGAACAGAGGCAGACGCGAAAAGAAAATCTTAATCGACCACTGTTTGACAATGGTTATGCTTGCCCTGGATGTGGCAAAATTTGTAGGTCACAGCAGGGGCTGCGTAGCCACGGGAAATACTGCAATCCTCATTAATCTTAGGAATCGAAGACAAGCCTTATTATTATTTTTTTTGCTGTTGAATTATTACCATAAGTTCGTGCTTTGTGTCTACTGTCCCGTACCAAAACAAAGGAAATGGTCATAACACAGCTTCTCTACGCCTTACGTGCTCACACTGAACATGATATCTAGCCAGCGGCCAACGAGTTTGCGTACGCTGCAGCCTCTTTTTATTTAACTATACACCTCGGTAAAAAGCTTGGGGTTAGGGCTTGGAGATGGAAGGCCCAGTTGAGATCTGAATGGAGGGATGTGTATAAGCAGGCCATATCCCTCCACGGGCTGTAGCACCACTGGGATGGATGGATGGTATGAACTTCTTATAGTCCAACCGTCAGGCTGGGCAGGGCACGTATCCCGTATGGGTAACGAGCATATTGTTTGGCGTAACAGAGGTGTCCCATGGAAACGTTTCTTTAGAAAACTAATGCAATGATTTAAGTCTATTAAGAAAAAAATGCGCCATTTTACTTTGTCACAAAGTGCCTGTTTTACCCTATAACGTAGAGATTTGCGTCACTTGATGTTTCGTACTAAAGCCATAATGAATATACTAATTCCATAATTAAATGTCTGAACGCAACCATCTAAGAAGTTACAAACTGCAAAGAATTTCTTCTAAGCCAGTAATAGTAGACCTACAATAGTTTTACACAAAAAATGGATTGTAAAACTATAAGACGGATGTGAGCTGTGGTTTGTCTAGACTATAGAAGGACTTAAGAGACTTTATATTTAATCGCCATGTATAATTACATTTAGAACTAACAGAACACTAAATGTAACTCTTCAGATTAGTAGTATTTATATGATCGTTCATTTTCGTAATTACAAAAATATTCCCAAAATGACTTAGGAAATTATTTAACCGAGCTAGGATCGGTCATCCAGGTACTATTTAAAAGAAATACAATTCCTCCTATATTCAATTTATACAGCGATTATTTTCTCCTTACCCTAGCGGAACAAAAAATCCTGGCTAAGCGAATGTGTAAATCTACTAGACAGTCTAGACTTGATACTATTCTTATGATGGGCCTTTAGAAGTAGACTTAGACGACGGTGCGCATAATGTTCCTGTGCATTAACGAATATGTGGAAATACCCGAAGACGTATGGTCTGTTCAAGATAATTATTTTCGGTTCCCGGTCACTTCATCCCCGGTCACTTCATCCCCCGTCATTTCATCCCCGGTCACTTCATCCCCGGTCATTTCATCCCCTGGTCATTTCATCCCCTGGTCACTTCATCCCCCGGTCACTTCATCCCCCGGTCATTTCATCCCCAATTAAATATTTTATATATAAATATGATTATGTAGAATGCTTTCTTTTTACATTTTATGACTTATTACTAATGCGTTTATAGTGTTTCCTCTTCCACTTTGTATTCTTAATGAGAGATCTAATATTATATGGTAAATCTGGATGTGTACTTATCTATAGCGTAATGATTAAAGACCAAGGTGTGGTGCAAGTAGTGGGAATCTTTTGAAAGATAGAAGTGCGATTAGAATAATTATGACCGTGCCGCTGATAACTTATCATCAAAGGCCAAGGTGTAGTGCAAGTAGTGGGAATCTTTTGAGAGATAGAAGTGCGATTAGAATAATTATGACCTTGCCGCTGATAACTCATCATCAAAGGCCAATGTGTGGTGCAAGTAGTGGAAATCTTTTGAGAGATAGAAGTGCGATTAGAATAATTATGACCGTGCCGCTGATAACTTATCATCAAAGGCCAAGCTGTGGTGAAAGTACGACCATGTTTCACTTTATTTAATTTTTCAATCGCTCTTTCTTGAAAATGGGCGAGTCATTTTTAGCCTTGTAATAAGGTTTTATTTTTTTCTAATAAAGGCGGACTTCCTTATAAACATTAAAGTTACAAATTGTGTTATAGGACTTTATTTCTATCGATATTTCATTTCTGCATGTATATGTAATTATGTATTTTGTTTATTGATATTCACTTTAGATATCGAAACTGGTGGGCCTATATTTATGTGAACATAAATGCCCATCATGATGAGGTTCCTATAGCCTTAAAATTAATTGAGTGCTTATTGGAAATAATTTTGCATGTATATTTAGGGTGTGATTCTCTCTCTCTCTATATCTATCTCTTTCTCTCTCTCTCTGTCATTTAAATAAAAAAGGAATACATTAAAAATTGCTCATTTAATGCTTTTTAAAATTACAATTTGTTAGATAAAATTATCAGATGATGAAAATATCAGGGGATGAAGTGACCGGGGGATGAAGTGACCAGGGGATGAAATGACCGGGGGATGAAGTGACCGGGGATGAAATGACCGGGGATGAAGTGACTCTAGCCAAATTTAAATTATTATTTTTTATACTTTGAAAAAGTATATACTTTGAAAAAAGTGAAACTAGAGTTTTCCCCAGTGTTAAAAACAAGTTTGAGTTTTTGGCACAATGGCACAATTTAGGCCATATCGTGCCCGTAATTTTGTTCCCAACGATATACATCAACTGTCAAATTTCAGAAGATTCCAGGCCCACTCCAAATGTGTGACTTCAATAGAGGTATTGTAAAAAAAAAAAAAGTCGACATGGGACATATTCAACATTTATGTCTCAGCAGTGATAGCCCAGACTGATTCATTGACCTATCACTTATAGTCCTCAGTGGCGAGCTGGGGTGGGGCTTACAACCGGGGACTGCTAGAGGGTCTCAGGGAGAGCTACAACCTCCTGCATAATCAGCTTCTCCTGAAGCCCAAATATTCAAATATGTAACGTATACTAAAGAAATACTAATACAAGTAAGTGACAAGTAAATCAGGTTTCATTAGATTAATAAGATTATGCCTAATTTGGAAAAAAAAAGATAATTGTGTAGATATCAAATAATAATTTTAAAAAAAGGTAATTGTGTACACACCAAATAATAGTTAAAAAAAAAAAGATAATTGTGTAGATACCAAAAAGTAATTATAAGGAAAAGATAGTTGTGTAGATTCCAAAAAAATAATAATAAAAAAGATAATTGTGTAGATATCAAATAATAATTTAAAAAAAAGATAAATGTGTAGATACCAAATAATAATTAAAAAAAATAGATAAATGTGTAGATACCAAATAATAATTTTTAAAAAAGATAATTGTGTAGATACCAAATAATAATTAAAAAAAAAAGATAATTGTGTAGATACCAAATAATAATGTAAAAAAAGATTTTTGTGTAGATACCAAATAATAATGTAAAAAATAATTTTAAAAAAAGATAATTGTGTAGATACCAAATTATAATGTAAAAAAAAGATTATTGTGTAGATACCAAATAATAATGTAAAAAAAAGATTATTGTGTAGATACCAAATAATAATAATAAAAAAAAAAGATTATTGTGTAGATACCAAATAATAATGTAAAAAAAAGATTATTGTGTAGATACCAAATAATAATGTAAAAAAAAAGATTATTGTGTAGATACCAAATAATAATGTAAAAAAAAAGATTATTGTGTAGATACCAAATAATAATGTAAAAAAAAAAGATTATTGTGTAGATACCAAATAATAATTAATAAAAAGATTATTGTGTAGATACCAAATAATAATGTAAAAAAAGATTATTGTGTAGATACCAAATAATAATTTTAAAAAAAGATTATTGTGTAGATACCAAATAATAATTTTAAAAAAAGATTATTGTGTAGATACCAAATAATAATTAAAAGACGCTAAAGGCGAGGTGGCTGAACGGTAAAGCGCTTGGCTTATGGGGTCTCGGTTTAGAATCCTGGTGAAGACTGGGATTTTAAATTTCGCGATCTTTGGGCGCCTCTGAGTCCACCCAGCTCTACAAATCATGTAATTTCTCCACTAAAATACCCCGAAACCCCGCCCTCAGGAAATGGCCTGTGTTGGGGGGACAAAACATTTACCGCCCTTCTAACGCTCCAACCTGGCAACACAAAATGTGACTTACAAATGGGTATAATTATAACAAGTAGTAGGGTTTGGGGGGGGGGGCGCTGAAACGATATAATAAAAAATGGGTTAATATGTAAATAATTAGCATATATTATACATATATAACTGACTAATATTTTTCACAAACTGTGATTTCTGCATAAAAATTAAACCGCTATTGGTCTAAACTGCCGAGACCAATCGTTATAAAATGGTCTCGAAACTGCCCACAGGTTGTGACGTTGCAGGTTAGAGTTGAGGTCTTCCAGAATCATTTGTCTCGCTAATGTCTATCTAGTGTAGTATTGGTCGTTTGGCGCTTAGCTACAGTTTGAAGTTGGTGATTTGCATTTTTCTCGACGGCGTTTTTCCTTACTTCTAAAACAAATATGTTGAAGTAATAATAATAATAATAATAATAATAATAATAATCTTTATTGTCGTATGGAAATTTGTCTTACAATTTGTGCATTACATCAAACAAAAAACATTATAACTATAAGAAACCAAAGTGTACATTCACACCAGACTCACTCATAATTTACATGTGACAAAGTTTATACCAGATTGTTCTTATTTAATGATTTGATTGCCAGGGGAACAAAAGAGTGTTTGTGTCTGTTTGTCTTTGCTATCGGTGTCTTGTATCTCTTTTGTGATGGTAAAATCACAAAATCCTGACACAAAGGGTGATTTTTTATTTCGAGGATCTTGTTAGCCTTTTTATAGATGTTTGTCTCAAACAACTGCCCAAACGGGGTTTGTTTTTTGCCAATGATTTTTACCAGCAGCATTTAGGATTCTATAAAGTTTATTTTTATTTTTAATGCTCAGATTGCCATACCAGGCAGTGATATTGAAACTTAAAATATTGCAGATATGAGCGTGATAAAACATAGCCAAGGCCTTTTCGCTAACATTAAACGAGGACAGTTTTCTTAGTAATCGTAATCTTTGCTGCCCTTTTTTGCTGATATAATCAGTATTTGCAGTAAAATTTAGTTTATTGTCTAGGATAGTACCAAGGTATTTAAAGGTTTGCACAATTTCAATAGTCTCTCCAGCTACAGAAACAATATCATTTTCCTTCTTTTCCCTACGAAAATCGATTATCATTTCTTTGTTTTTTTTTACATTTAATAATAAAAAATTATCTTTACATTATTTTTCAATGTGTTCTATTTCTCTGAAATACTCATTTACGTCTGAGCTCTCTGAGAGTAGGGCAAGAAGAGCCGCACCATCAGCGAATTTTGTGAAGGAGCAAAAAGGACTATCAGATTGAAAATCATTGGTGTACAAAATGAACCACAATGGCGATGTCACAGCCCCTGGGGCGCCCCTGTGTTAACTATGCGTTCATTTGATATAACATTGTTTACCCTAACCCTCTGAGATCTCTGGGTCAAAAATTCATTAGCCCATAGTATTATGTATGGACTAATCTTCAACGCTTTCATCTTTTCAATGAGTAAATGAAGTTGTATAGTGTTAAAAGCTGATGAGAAATCAATAAAGAATAATCTTACATAAATGTTCGGTAAGTCCAGATGTTTGTTGACACAATTTAAAATATTTAGGATGGCATCGTCTACACCTTTACCCTTTTGGTAAGCAAATTGTAAAGGGTCTAACTTATTACAAAGATCATTCAGAAGAAACATTTTAACCAATTTTTCTAAACATTTAGACACAATGGAAGTAAGTGAAACAGGTCTATAGTCATTCATTTCTTTCGGTTTGGAAACCTTTGGCACAGGTACAATTATAGATGACTTCCACACAGGTGGTATCTCATGGTTTAGTAATGAAGTAGAAAAAATATCTTGGAAAGGTTCAGCTAGTTGTTCAGCACATTCTTTTAAGATTCGCCTTTTTATTCCATCAGGCCCACCAGCTTTCATTGGGTTGACGTTTTTGAAAATGTTACAAACTTGCTCTTTAGTAATCGCTAATTCTAAACAGTTGTTAACATTGACATCCTCAAGGGCTTTGAGTCTTAGATAATTAAAATCTTTCGTGTCGAAGCGACAATAGAAATCATTTAACTCGTTGGCCAATGTTTTTTCGTCTCTTGTAGCAAGATTATTTTTAATTTTGACTTGTGCTCCTGCTATTTTGTTCATGATGCCCCACGCCTGTCTCATGTCACTTGTCTTAATCGAGTCTTCCAGCTTGGTGTTTCTCCTCCCTTCCTCAAGAACGACGTTGAGATTTCGTTGAGCTCTTTTCCTTGTCTGTCCATCGCCACTCATATATGCTCTTTTCTTTTTGATTATTTCCCGTTTTATTTTTGCAGTCACCCATGGTTTATTGTTGGGGTATATCTTGATGTTCTTAGTACTGAAACACATGTTTTCACAGAATTTGATGTAATTTGTCACTGCGTCGACCCATTCTTCCAGATTTGAAGTGGTCTCTTTAAACAAATTCCAGTCAGTGCAGTCTAGACATCCCTGTAGTTTAAGAATATTGTCTTGAGTCCATTCTTGAACGTTTTTTTGAATGATTTTTCCTTCTTTAAGTTTCGTGCGGTAAGTAGGCAGCAGTTGTATTTTGTGGTCCGATGATCCTAGTGGTGGCTTTTCACGAGATGTGAATGCTCCTTTGATGTTACAGTAACATAAGTCCAGAGTTTTGTTCTCTCTTGTCGTACATAAGATGTGTTGATAGAAGGTGGGTAGGTCAATCTTCAAGGTGCATTTATTAAAATCACCCAGTATAACTACTGGTGCGTCCGGTAATCTTGTCTGAAACTCATGCACTACGTCAGCGATGATTACAGCTGCAACTTCCGTCTTGGCTGAAGGCGGAACATAAACAGGACTATGTAAATAACACCAAAGTCTCATGGCAAGTAAAAAGGTCTCAATGAGAGCGCCAGTAGTTCTAGATCCGGACAGCACATTCTCTTTTTAACCGTGTAGTTGGTACAGTATTTGAAGTTGATGTACACACACAGCCCCCTTCTTCTTAGACTCAGCCGTTCTGTCAGATCTCACGCAAGAGAAACCATCAATAGCAATCAGGTTGTCCTTGTCATCCTCCTCTAACCATGTCTCAGTAAATGCCAATAGACAACTTTCCCTAAAAACGTGGTCGTAGCGTACATGGGCACATAACTCATCCACTTTATTTCTTATTGAGCGAAACGTTAGCTAGAACAATCGTAGGAAGTGGTGGACGAAAACCTCTTCTTCTCAGCCTTTGCCGTAGTCCTCCTTTTTTCCCTCTTTTCCTTGTACTAATAGAGGAAGGGTAGAGACAATTTATATGTGCCATTTTTCTTCTTTCTTATTTCTAACCGAATAACCAAAGTTGAACACATCTAGTAAAACGTGTAATGTAAAAACTCATTGTAGAGCCCACCTTGAAAACAGAAGTCTTCATATGCATAACTGATTACAAAAGAACATTCAATATACATCCAGCAAAGAAATAATAATGAATAATGAAAGCACAAATTGCATGTCGCCACAGTGCAGCGCCATTTTGAAAAAAAAAAAAAAGTAAAACAACAACAACAAAACCTGATTACAGACTCCTGGTGGCTTAGCATAGTACCCCATTTACATGGGCGACACCTCACTGAATTGTTGTTAATAGCATTTGTTTGTTTTAGAGCTCTGTACGTGACAACACAAAACGTCTCTTCCTCTAGAGTCTAGACACATTGACTTACCTGCATGAAACCAACAAACTATGTAAAGTAATTTGATAGCCCAGCCAATCATGACACTTGTTCTTATGTAGACATGGACGTCTCACTTTTGTCCTTCAGCTTTAATGTAGAACATATACAAATATCTATCTATCTATCTATCTATCTATCTATCTATCTATCTATCTGTCTGTCTGTCTAGCTATCTATCTATCTGACATCTATTTTTTTTTGTCAGTTATGTAGTCCTTTTTGTTGTTACAGTAATGAAGCCAATTATGAGTTAATATCTAAGCCTCTAAGCAAAGTCAGCAGCCACTGTGATCTATAGACTAGATCTGTTTGCGGTGACTTTTATTTTTAGAATCTCCGTTAGATGATTGGCTTTTCACAGTTTAAATAAATATAGATCTAGATACAGCTCTAGATATGGATTGAACTCTAGCTCTAGATGTAAATCTAGCTAGAGGTATATCTAGATCTAGAGCAACATTCTTCATTTGGATTTAGGTAAGTAACTATAGTATACAGTGGCAGAGTCTAAGACTCATACAAACTTCCTAAGATCTAATCTATGTTTTGTTTTTTTCAAAACCTTGCAGCCTTACCAGGAATTGGAAATCCAGATGAACTATTCTGAACATATTATGGTGGTATGCCGAATTCTTTTATTAACTTTATACTTTATAAGGCTTCAACCATTTTTTGTTTGTAAGAGAATTTTGTTTTCACTTTTCCGCTGACGTCACGTTTTACTGTAAGAACGCGCTTGAACAGACAAAGGAAAAAGAACGTACGAACAAGTTAAATATCGACAAAATAAGTTTTTACAAATCTGGTTCAGCGAATGTATGTAAATATATATATTTTATATACAATTTTAATGCTAGGCCTATTAATCTAGATCTAGAAATGTTCTTGAAAGTCTATTAATTAATTATTTGATAATTAGAGCCTACAGGCGGGAGTATCCCGTAGACGTAGTATGTTCAATTGTGTAGTCCTCTAAGGGTGTCATGTGGCCAGCACAACGACCAACAGCCTTTTCTTTTCCCCAACTAATGTCAGGTACCCATTAAAGTTGAGTGGACAATGAACCTCTAATCGTAATATGATAGGCCTAAATAGTTAGAACAAGTTGTATACACATCAAAATCTAAATACTAGTAAAAAATGAAATTTGAATTAGTTCAATTAGTTAGGATCAGTCATGTAATTAAATTTGTTATAGATCTACACCAACAACAATAACTCTGTGTGATTAAAAATATTTTTACCAATGTTGTTTTTTTTCAGCGCCATATTTCATGCTTTTAACTTTCTCATTACGCTATGATCCTATCCCTGGACCAGTTGGGGGGTGTAGGGAGAAAGAAATGAGATATCTTTGTGGATTTTTAACATAATTGGTTTTGAAAGCATTTACAAAACAAACAACAACAAAAAAAGAAGTGGAAATGACCTGAATTGAACGCGTGTCTCACGCTTCCACAGGCCAACGTGCCAACCACTATGCTAGTCAGGTACTTATGACTAGAGAAGATTATATAATTATGTATTGTTTGTTTCAAACTTACTTTAAAGTGGCAAACTATAAAAGGGACTAATTCAGCTTATTCCACCACTTCAGCTAAGTACAATTTCTTTCCCTTGTTTGAAAAAAACAAACAAAATAATAAATTACCAATAGTTAATTAGTTGTCTTTTTTTAAATTGATTCTTATGTTGTCAGGTATACAAAATAATTGTGCAAAAATTTTAGCTTGATCCGAGATTGGGTGTCGGAGAAATAACGTATACAAACTTCTTACCAGACAGACACAGTGAGTTGATATAAGCTTTCTAAAAATATACATGACAGCTGAAAAGGTCTTCAGAGGTTACAACCATAAACTTCTCTTTATAGGTGAAGAAACTCAAGAGTCTTCTATCAGCATACAGCCGCACAACTATCAACTCACCAACTGCTTCTCGTACGGATTCTTCAATTCTTGGGTCATTGTCTCATCTTCTCACAAAACACAGCAAAGAGTCACTGGGTTCACCCGACAATTCGTTCACCCGACATTTCGTTCCCGACAATTCGTTCACCCGACAATTCCGTTCACCCGACAATTCCGTTCACTTGACAATTTGCTCACCGACAACTGGCTCACAGACAACTTGTTCACTGACAACTTGGTAACCGACAATTGGTTCACGACAAATCGTTATTTATTGGTCATTAAAAGTGCCACGTGACTTTGGAGCCCTGAATTGTTAAGTTCTTTAAGTTGGTGGTGTTGTGTGGAGCAGTTTGCAGAGAGCCTGAATAGTGAGAATCGTTACAATATTTTTTTTTACTCTTTTGGTCATTAGCTTGTACATTGTTTTTGTACACTTTAACTCTTTAAAATCTGACTTTACTGTTGTACGTTTCTCGCGTGGTTCGCTTTGTTTAATTGTGTGTTTGATTTAGCTTTATATGCATGGCTGATATTCGATTCGAACTAGTCCAGTTACATATTTAGAGATTTATTTAAACATCATTTTATATTTAAATTTTAATGACTTCCACGTGAACCATAAAATGTGAACCTGACTTCATTACTACAAAATGTACAGTTCACACGTAATGTATAAGAGAAACGGGAGTATGTGGGTTATTGTAGAATTTGTTTGCTCTAATCATGTATTGCTATTTATAACGCACAATTGCAAAACACATTTCCACACGAATAATAAAGAGTATTAATATTTTTAGTAGTAACTTATCCGATTAGGAAATAATCCCTTTGATCTATAATTAGTGTCAGAATAAAAAAATGTAATTAAGCTAAGTGTCACTTTCTTATGTACTGTCTGATACTGAGTGACCGTTTTTCAAAATTTGCCAATAAAAAAAAAATGGGTTGTATGAAAATATTTTTCAATAAGCAAATACAAACAGCATCTTATTTACTACAAAAATTAAAAAAAACAGGCCATTCATTAATAATATATAAATTGTATTGCCATTGTTTTCTTCTTTTTTCTTTTTCATATCGCAATGTTTAGTAAAGCTACAAAACTAAAAAGACTCCAAGATGGAAACTGGTAGTCTGAGTGTGATAAGACAGGATTCAACTTCAGAGCTTCCAAAGATTCTTCCAGATTGAGATCTTTCCTTAAGACAGTGCTTGAATAGAGTTCTGAATCCGGATTCACTAATTTCACTGTTGTGTTCTCTGCTTCGTAAGTGCTACTGTCTGTAGAACTTAATGTGCTACTTGTAGACGATGTACTTCCTAATGGTTTTGTAAGCATTGCTGAAACAAAATTATGTTATGTGTAATAGTTGATTATATTAAATGCCATTGAATCATAATCCTTAAATATAAATGCTCTTGACAAAGAACTTCGTAAGACATTTTCTTCAAACAAATTGCCTTTTCTCTATAGCAATATTAAATAGAACTATCAAAGTACTAACTACTAAAGTTGGTATTCAAAATCGAAAAGGCCAACAAAAGAACTCTAACAGGAAGTACAGAAACTGACAGGCTCATGACCCTAAGGATTCCATTACAAAATAGAAAGAAACACATTTTTATTGTTAGCTGTTACGCTCCCACTATGACCAACCCGGATGTAGTCATAGCAAACTTCTATGAGGAATTAAACTCCACCGTACTTGATATAATAAAACCAAATTAGCTACTCATTCTCGGTGACTTCAACGCAATAGTCGGCTCTAACCATCATGTCTGGAATGAAGTCTTAGGCAACTAGGTCAGTGCAACAGGAACGGACTATTACTACTCCAGACCTTTGCTGAACACTAGCTGGTCCTGTCAAACACAATAGTCAGTCTCCCAACGAGACGAACTTCCTCGATGTATTCCCAGTCAAGACATTGGCCCCTTATAGACAACACACTACGCCGGTGTTTCCCAAATGTTTTCTTTAACGGAACACCTTGCACATTGTGAGTATTTAACGGAACACCTTGCACATTGTGAGTATTTAACGGAACACCTTGCACATTGTGAGTATTTAACGGAACACCTTGCACATTGTGAGTATTTAACGGAACACCTTGCACATTGTGAGTATTTAACGGAACACCTTGCACACTGTGAGTATTTAACGGAACACCTTGCACATTGTGAGTATTTAACGGAACACCTTGCACATTGTGAGTATTTAACGGAACACCTTGCACATTGTGAGTATTTAACGGAACACCTTGCACATTGTGAGTATTTAACGGAACACCTTGCACATTGTGAGTATTTAACGGAAAACCTTGCTTTTTTTATGACACTGCCCTTATGCCAGATTACAAACTTGCGCTCAACAATGAATTATGGGAAAAAAACAAAGCATTGTTTGTAATTAATGTAAAATTAATATTGAAATTTAGTAAGAGTTGATGTAGCCAAATAAGACTGAAAGGTTCTACCATTCTATTTAGGCACTCCTAGATTGTATTTGAGGAACTAGTGTTATATTATTTAGATTTAGTAGAGGAGATATGGTATTATATTTGGTGGAAAACACTCAGCAAGCCAGCCTATGAACCATCTTCTTAACTTCATTTCCTTACAATTAGTAAATGTTACAACATTTTTTACCCCGCCCAATTCTGCCCTCCCCACTTGGGAAAACAATACTGGTTAATTAAGCGCATGTATAAATCTATTAATGAGTATAAAATTTTAGGTTGGTGCTAAAGATCCAACATGGCAATATTAAAAGATAGTAGTCTAGACTAGACAAATGGATCCTGATCTATGTTCTAGAAGGTTCTAGTTCATCATAGTCAGCCTTCTATAGCACAATACTTAGAAGACGGTGCGCACAAATGCTAATGAACGTCTTTAATCTCTTTATCGTTTGACTGAATGCATGCAGCAATACCCTCTGACGTAGGTGTCTTCAAGATAGAGATTGTCCAGACAGTCAGACCATTTTTAATAAAGAAGATTACATTTTGAAAAAAATTATAGCTGTCAAACCAGAGTTATTCTTTTCCCCAAGATAGATCTAAACTTTTAAATTTCTAGGAAGATCATTTGCGAGATATGTTTTTGTTTTGCAAGAATTTGCAAGCTGATAAGAGGAATTGTAAAATACAAAGCGTACATTTCTAATATTACCTGTTGTCATTTTCCCAGTTGTAAACTTTGTAGACGAAGTAATTAGATCATTTTTAATTTTAATGTAGAGAAGAACTTTATCATAACAGCTAGGGGATGATTTCACTTGAGCCTGGAGACGGAGAGGAAATAACAGACAGAGTTCAAATGAAATGTAAATAGCACTAAAGCACTCCAAGCTTTTCTATGCAGTTCTGAGCTTTAAAACAAAAACTCATTCTTCTGGAGAAGGGCCTATAGATTCAGACTTCAAAGACTGCGCAAAATGTTAATGAATGTCCATTTATTCCATTTATATAATTCCACTAGTCAAGTCAACTTCATGGAACCTGCCTGGACGCTAACGAATTTCCTAGACATTTTCCCGTGGATGTATATCGCAGAAAATAGAATTACTAGCTCGTTGACTACACGAGGAAACCTCTAGTTTGACCGTTATAATTTTTCAATTAAAAAAAAAATAAATGTAAATTTGGCTTCAGAATTAGACATAGATCTAGAGCCAACATCAGTTATGAAAAGAATATCGAGTTCTTGAAAAGATTATCGCGTTTCTGAATGTGAGGCATTATTAATTCAAGATATTACTTTACAAATTAATGTTCGGGAAAATTTAGCGCATCGTCTTCTAAGTTTACATTTAAAGGCCTATATCATTGGAATTGTTCAATTAAAAAACATGGCGTAGTCAGCCGTATTTTACCGAAAACTGACTTGTTTATTAAATTTAATTAAATTTAAGCTGCTTTAAGTTTATTGAAATATTAAGCTTTGCTTTTATTTTTAAAAGGGTAAATCTTAGATTAAGCAACATCTAGATTCTAGATCTATAGGGAGATCTAGACTATATCTTAAGAGTTCTAAATCAGAAGTCTAGATCTAGTTCTAGATCTAGATGTTCATATAATGAAAGTAGCAATAAATCCATTGTGCATTGTCCGCTGGTGTAATGTAAAGTACAAGCAGTTGACACGATACCTGGTTATAGCCAAACATTTTTTAAAATATTCTTTTTATTTGAAGTTGTATAATGGAGGTCTTGTCTTTAAAAAATGTTTTTTTTTCATGTTTAAAATTAATTAATTTTGTTTTTAGAAAGAATAAATGTAAACTAGAAATCAAATTAAGAAGGGCGAGAGACAGAGTGTTAAAAACATTCGAGGCAGTATGAACATTTGAAATGGCCTGATCATGGTAAGATTCATCCTCGTAGTTAGCAAGAAAACGTGTAGAGGGCCTGTTGGTTCCATAGAACGACTGTACATTACTGAGATAATTAGTTCGCTCTGACCAAAGCAAGTAAAATAGAATCGTGTGAAAATGTCTTCTTCCAAAAGAACGTTTTGTGTCAACATACAACCAAATAAAGCATCTGGACCTGATAGTATTCCAACTACTCAGCTAGGACCAGTGCTCAAAATATCGTTTTAGGCATCACTTAATCAGGGCAGAGTACCGAAGGTCTGGAAAGAAGCTAACGCCCCCCCCCCCAATCCAAAAAAAGGATATAAATCTGACCCAAGAAACTACAGACCAGTATCGCTCACCCTGCATCACATGTAAAATAGTAGAACACATAGTATGTAGCAACATCATATATCCATTAGATAAACACAATTATCCTTACTCCATGTAAAAATAGTTTTAGGAATTATAACTCAAATGACACTCAACTAATAGGTCTATTAACGATTTTTTAAAGGGTAATAATAAAGAGTAAATAGATGCCATTTTATTAAGTTTGACCCATTTCACCACCATAGCTTGCTTACAAAATTAAAATATCAACAAGAACATAGTAGTGCTAATTTAGTAAATATAATATTTCATGAACTCTCTTGGGAAATTGGATCGTTTAAACGGGTAAAATTTGTTTGGCTGATATTATTAAAATGTCTAATGTATAAAAACCTTTAGAATGTTTTCACTTGAGAAATGTTCAGCAAAATGCGCCCTACACGTTGAGAAAAGTTTAAGGGTCGCCACCGAAAATAAATGTAGCCTTAATCAAAAGGGTCTTCGAAAAATACTATTTCAAAAGACGTTCATATATACATTGGTAATTTTGTTCAATACGATAGTATGGAACATTATTTTTCAAAATTATAATATTTAGTCTGAAAATAAGTTATTAGCACAAAAGACAACGTTGGGAAAAGGCGACTAGTAATTCAAAGTATTTCGGTTCATAACTCATTTGTTACACTTATATTTAAATGTTTCTTATGAATTTTAATGACCAATTCAAGTATGTAGAACGACTTGAGGGCTCAGCCTCATGTATGGAGCATGTCTTGACGTCAAAAACACGCTTTCGTGGTGGTACAAATACTGGGTAAGCCAAAAAATCGCTGCAAGCTAAATGTTTGTTGCTCCGTAGAGTCCTGTCTAAAGCCTCAAAACCACTCTTCTGTGCCATGGTGCGCTCATCAGAGAACTGTTGAGCCGAATCACTCTGTTTTGAGATGTTGGACATTGTAGTCTCAAACAGTTTCAATTAAGGAGTAACTTAAGTAGATTGAGCTGACTTTCATCCATCAAAATCACCTCAGTGCCATTCATAATTTAAAAAAAGAAAAAAAGAAAGGAAATGACAGTTCATCATCATCAGACTCCATTGGAGTGAGGGCTTAAGAGATTCAAATCCTCTTTTGCAAAAGCTCTGGATAGAAACCCTGCTGTTTTGCGTAGTGCATAAATGTCACCATACAGGTCGAGAATTTTTGGTTTCCCAGACCTGTCGAGACGAAAATCAGCAAGTCTGGGGCAGTCAAAAAGAATATGAGGCACGGTTTCCTCTTCTTCCCCTCAGCGGAGGCACCGTGAGTCAAAATTTGGCCATAGCCGTGAGAAATATGAGCCAACAGAACAGTGGCCGGTCCTGAACTGTACTATAACAGCTTGCTCATGCCTGGATAGCCTCCACCACGGGGAAGTGTGGTCAGGGCGCCTCATGCGCTCCCAGGCTCCACGGCTTTTTGGGACTTGTCCCAGCACTCAAACCACTTTTCCATTTTTTTGGATTATAGCAGGACCATGATGAAAACTTACAGCCTGCTCGGTAGGTGGTGTTTGCCCTCCCTGGTGGGCCAAGGAGTCTGCAATGGTGTTGCCAGTCACACCTATGTGACTCGGTTGCTTTATGTTGTTTGAAGCCATGATGACTGAGTCGCTATTGGAGGGCCAATGTCCCTCGCCAAGTTGAGATTCAATGACTTCTAAGGCTTCACAGACTGCCATGGCCTCCGCATCAAAACTGCAAACACTACCAAATGGTATAAAACATTTGAATGTCAGCTTTATAAAAACTTATAGGGACGAATCTGAAAATACACAAATCTTTTTGGAAAAATTAGCCGCTAATGCTTCGACCATGAAAGTTGCTTATTCGTTATAGGCAAACGTTAAGTGATAACAGGTTTTAATTTTTCATATTTTTTTCGTTTTTTTTTCATGCATGGACCAAAGGTTAGGAACTTTCTCCCCATTTAGCCCACTCAAATAATATGATTCTTTACATTCAAGAAGGGCATTAAAACCTATCTGTTCGAAACTTTGAAAATGAGTCTGTCATTTTAGCTCTCGTGTTTTTCTGTTTTGTTTTCATAAAGCCTAGAGCCTACATTCTGTTTGTCAACAGCGTCAGGCACATTCAATAAGTATTCTATTAATTATTCCGTCCCAAGAGAGAATTAGTGTTAAGTACATCAGTCAGATAGGGCGTATATAGAATTGAATATAGATTATCATAACACTGGCTGGCTCATTCATCATTAATTGACTAATTGATAATTGTAAAATAAAAACAAAACAGTAACATTTGTAACATTATGTATTACCCGAATGATCATATAAAATGGCTGCTGGCTGCTGGAGAAGTTTAAACCGGAAGTGTTGACAATGCCAGTATCTGGATGGAGACTGAATACTTGGTCATAATTTCTGGGATTACCTGGGGGGGGGTATCAAACATTAGTTATACAATATCAGGGGGGGGTTATCAAATATTAGTTATTCAATATCAGTTACTATGATAATGAAAATTACATTTATAAATATGTCATCGTTATTTATAAGTGTCAGTTACAAGTAATGATGATTTTCTAGTGACATTACACTTTTAAGTCAATAAAATGTAAAACTCATGGTTAGGAGGATCATAGTGATACAATATTCGCAATCACTTACCAGTCAGAAAAAAATAACTTGTTTGTCTTCCTTCGGAATCTTCAGCATATATTGCACTTGGGGTTAAATTGGTAATATCTCCCTAATGAAAGAACAAAGTCTAGTTACAATCTGTCTCTCTGTCTTTCTCTCTCTCTGTATATATATATATATATATAATAACTGTACTTTTTAATAGGTAAATAAATATGTTACGAAACAACAATAAACTCTATTTCTCATTAAGAAGTCCTCTGAATAACAAGGACTGCCTTGCAGTTGACATGCACACAACTCACAATCAACATTCACTGTTTATACTTCATTTTGTTCACATGTGTCTTGTAGGATCTCTAATACTTCTATTACAATGAAGTTATTTCATGTGTAAATGTTGTAAACAATAAATCTAGTGACAAGATGTACATTCAGGTATTTGTATATTCTGTGCACTGGATATCAACTGTCAGAATGATAATTACCATGGCAATATTTTCAACGATATCTAATTAATGAATTTCAAATATGTTTTTAAGAATTTACTACAACAAGGTCCAATCATCACAATGCCCCCTAGATAGCCGTTCCCTCTTCAAGACTAACTGTATGGGAGAACTACTTGATCTGGACACCAATGAAAGGTTTCTTTATGTCCAGATGACTTGATTTAGTTCAATGATCTATATCTAGTGATAACACAAATATATAATTTTATATATGGGAAAACGAGAATTTTTTTTTTACTTCATTGCATATTTCGTTTAGCTGCGAGAACTTTATCGTTTTAATGATAAGGGCCCAGCGTTGGTATATTCTTTAGTTATTAGTAGTGACAAGTAAAGAGATATCTAGGCCTATTTAAAATGACTGAAAGTAGACTAGAAAAAAAAAAAAAAAGAATTCGAACTTGAAAAGTTGCTTGTATCTCTGTCCTGTAGACATCAATCTGACATCGGAACGAGGAACAGTTCTGAAGTTTAAATGCCGGATGGTTCTCACATTGACCAGTTAGGTTCCTGGAGTTCTCTGATGTGACCAGGACAAGGACAGGTACCAACTCAGTACACGATGACATCTAGACAAGCAGGACGTTTGACATGTTAAAAATAGCACTTGAACAAGAAGATTATTAGCCAACTCTAGATGTAGTTCGTCTTAGTAATTTTTTTTGATTAATTCCTAGATTCCGAGACGTCTTTGGTACTCAATTTCATTCTATTTGTTTCAACATTTTGGTGGCTAACAATTTAAGATTAGTTTTAAATAATTAACTTTCACAGTACCATACTTACAATCCTACGTAAAATGATCAAAAAAATATCTTCTCTAGAGGAATTCAAAGACTGTTTCAAGGTCACAACTCCATTTTTGGACATGTCGAAAAAAAAAGCTTCTTGGTCCTGGAACACAACATCATTTCATTTGTTAACAGAGACAAGAAATACATGAAGAAATACTGTTTTAACAGAGACAAGACATACGTGAAGAAATACTGTTTTAACAGAGACAAAACATACGTGAAGAAATACTGTTTTAACAGAGACAAAACATACATGAAGAAATACTGTTTTAACAGAGACAAGAAATACGTGAAGACATACTGTTTTAACAGAGACAAGACATACGTGAAGAAATACTGTTTTAACAGAGACAAGAAATACGTGAAGAAATACTGTTTTAACAGAGACAAGAAATACGTGAAGAAATACTGTTTTAACAGAGACAAGAAATACATGAAGAAATACTGTTTTAACAGAGACAAGAAATCCGTGGAGAAATACTGTTTTAACAGAGACAAGAAATCCGTGGAGAAATACTGTTTTAACAGAGACAAGAAATACTGTTTTAACAGAGACAAGAAATACATGAAGAAATACTGTTTTAACAGAGACAAGAAATACATGAAGAAATACTGTTTTAACAGAGACAAGAAATCCATGGAGAAATACTGTTTTAACAGAGACAAGACATACATGGAGAAATACTGTTTTAACAGAGACAAGACATACATGGAGAAATACTGTTTTAACAGAGACAAGAAATACGTGAAGAAATACTGTTTTAACAGAGACAAGAAATACATGAAGAAATACTGTTTTAACAGAGACAAGACATACGTGAAGAAATACTGTTTTAACAGAGACAAGAAATACGTGAAGAAATACTGTTTTAACAGAGACAAGAAATACGTGAAGAAATACTGTTTTAACAGAGACAAGAAATACATGAAGAAATACTGTTTTAACAGAGACAAGAAATCCGTGGAGAAATACTGTTTTAACAGAGACAAGAAATCCGTGGAGAAATACTGTTTTAACAGAGACAAGAAATACTGTTTTAACAGAGACAAGAAATACATGAAGAAATACTGTTTTAACAGAGACAAGAAATACATGAAGAAATACTGTTTTAACAGAGACAAGAAATCCATGGAGAAATACTGTTTTAACAGAGACAAGACATACATGGAGAAATACTGTTTTAACAGAGACAAGACATACATGGAGAAATACTGTTTTAACAGAGACAAGAAATCCATGGAGAAATACTGTTTTAACAGAGACAAGAAATCCATGGAGAAATACTGTTTTAACAGAGACAAGAAATACATGGAGAAATACTGTTTTAACAGAGACAAGAAATACGCGAAGAAATACTGTTTTAACAGAGACAAGACATACGTGGAGAAATACTGTTTTAACAGAGACAAGAAATACGTGAAGAAATACTGTTTTAACAGAGACAAGAAATACATGTCGAAAAAAAAAGCTTCTTGGTCCTGGAACACAACATCATTTCATTTGTTAACAGAGACAAGAAATACGTGAAGAAATACTGTTTTAACAGAGACAAGAAATACATGAAGAAATACTGTTTTAACAGAGACAAGACATACGTGAAGAAATACTGTTTTAACAGAGACAAAACATACGTGAAGAAATACTGTTTTAACAGAGACAAAACATACATGAAGAAATACTGTTTTAACAGAGACAAGAAATACGTGAAGAAATACTGTTTTAACAGAGACAAGACATACGTGAAGAAATACTGTTTTAACAGAGACAAGAAATACGTGAAGAAATACTGTTTTAACAGAGACAAGAAATACGTGAAGAAATACTGTTTTAACAGAGACAAGAAATACATGAAGAAATACTGTTTTAACAGAGACAAGAAATCCGTGGAGAAATACTGTTTTAACAGAGACAAGAAATCCGTGGAGAAATACTGTTTTAACAGAGACAAGAAATACTGTTTTAACAGAGACAAGAAATACATGAAGAAATACTGTTTTAACAGAGACAAGAAATACATGAAGAAATACTGTTTTAACAGAGACAAGAAATACATGAAGAAATACTGTTTTAACAGAGACAAGACATACATGAAGAAATACTGTTTTAACAGAGACAAGAAATACATGAAGAAATACTGTTTTAACAGAGACAAGAAATACATGAAGAAATACTGTTTTAACAGAGACAAGAAATACATGAAGAAATACTGTTTTAACAGAGACAAGAAATACATGAAGAAATACTGTTTTAACAGAGACAAGAAATACATGAAGAAATACTGTTTTAACAGAGACAAGACATACATGAAGAAATACTGTTTTAACAGAGACAAGAAATACGTGAAGAAATACTGTTTTAACAGAGACAAGACATACGTGGAGAAATACTGTTTTAACAGAGACAAGACATACATGAAGAAATACTGTTTTAACAGAGACAAGAAATACGTGAAGAAATACTGTTTTAACAGAGACAAGAAATCCATGGAGAAATACTGTTTTAACAGAGACAAGACATACATGGAGAAATACTGTTTTAACAGAGACAAGACATACGTGAAGAAATACTGTTTTAACAGAGACAAGACATACATGAAGAAATACTGTTTTAACAGAGACAAGAAATACGTGAAGAAATACTGTTTTAACAGAGACAAGAAATCCATGGAGAAATACTGTTTTAACAGAGACAAGACATACATGGAGAAATACTGTTTTAACAGAGACAAGACATACGTGAAGAAATACTGTTTTAACAGAGACAAGAAATACATGAAGAAATACTGTTTTAACAGAGACAAGAAATACATGAAGAAATACTGTTTTAACAGAGACAAGAAATACATGAAGAAATACTGTTTTAACAGAGACAAGAAATACATGAAGAAATACTGTTTTAACAGAGACAAGAAATACATGAAGAAATACTGTTTTAACAGAGACAAGACATACATGAAGAAATACTGTTTTAACAGAGACAAGAAATACGTGAAGAAATACTGTTTTAACAGAGACAAGACATACGTGGAGAAATACTGTTTTAACAGAGACAAGACATACATGAAGAAATACTGTTTTAACAGAGACAAGAAATACGTGAAGAAATACTGTTTTAACAGAGACAAGAAATCCATGGAGAAATACTGTTTTAACAGAGACAAGACATACATGGAGAAATACTGTTTTAACAGAGACAAGACATACGTGAAGAAATACTGTTTTAACAGAGACAAGACATACATGAAGAAATACTGTTTTAACAGAGACAAGAAATACGTGAAGAAATACTGTTTTAACAGAGACAAGAAATCCATGGAGAAATACTGTTTTAACAGAGACAAGACATACATGGAGAAATACTGTTTTAACAGAGACAAGACATACGTGAAGAAATACTGTTTTAACAGAGACAAAACATACATGGAGAAATACTGTTTTAACAGAGACAAGACATACGTGGAGAAATACTGTTTTAACAGAGACAAGACATACGTGGAGAAATACTGTTTTAACAGAGACAAGAAATACGTGAAGAAATACTGTTTTAACAGAGACAAGACATACATGGAGAAATACTGTTTTAACAGAGACAAGAAATACATGGAGAAATACTGTTTTAACAGAGATAAGAAATACGTGAAGAAATACTGTTTTAACAGAGACAAGAAATACATGGAGAAATACTGTTTTAACAGAGACAAGAAATACGTGAAGAAATACTGTTTTAACAGAGACAAGAAATACGTGAAGAAATACTGTTTTAACAGAGACAAGAAATACGTGGAGAAATACTGTTTTAACAGAGACAAGAAATACGTGAAGAAATACTGTTTTAACAGAGACAAGACATACATGGAGAAATACTGTTTTAACAGAGACAAGAAATACGTGGAGAAATACTGTTTTAACAGAGACAAGAAATACATGGAGAAATACTGTTGTTAACAAGACAATACCTCCTTTATACAACTTATAGAGCCATTGATTTGTTCTTTATAACTAGTGAATGGTACATAAAAAACATTTTTTAACTCCACCCCTGCCCTTGAGAAAGACTCCTGGTTAATCGAATGTCTAGATCTACTACACTTTATACTAGTCCAATGATAGGTCTTTAGATTTAGACTAATAAGACGATGCGCACAATTTTCCTGAGAATTAATTTAGTAAACTCCTTAAAGCCTTACATTTGGAAATTGCCGAACGCGATTTTTCTATCAAGAACGCTATAATCTTTTAAAACTAGTTCTCTAGCCAAATTTAAATTTATTTCATTTTTACTTGAAAAAAATGATAACAGTCAAACTAAATTTTTCCTCGTGTGGCCAACGAGCTAGTAATTTTTTTCTCAGCGATATACATCAACTGTTAATTTCTAGAAAAAATCGCTAGATCCGTTTTTGAGATCAGCAACCAGTTCCATCCTGCACCCTCCCAACCAGCCTCCATGAGTTTTTTTTTTGACTTGGTCACATGGATCTTACATGGACATACAGATAAACAGTATTTCATTGAAACACAAAAAAAAAGTAGATTATATACCTACATTAAAAAGTTCTTACATTTAGGTGCTCATCGCGTACAAGTGTTAGAGAAAGCTCAGTTGCGGACACATTTAGGACACAGTAGAGCTCAGACAATATAGACCTCACATTGGCGTTCTTGGATAAAACACAAGGAGTTTATTTTTACGACTTACAAAGTAGGTATCAAATAAAGTCTACACCAAACTTGTGGAATAAAGTTATCAATTAATAATCAATCATATCAAATAAATATTAGTGGATATTTTTGTATTATTTTCCACTAACAAAAGAACCTGCTATTTGTTCAGCTTATTGAAATGTTAAACATTGTTTCAGTCATATGGTGAGTATGTTCAATGGGAAACAAATGAATGATTACTGTAATTAATCTATAGCGTTTAAATTTGGTTGATATCTCCATGAATTATACTTACTACTTCTATTTGAATGTGTATTACCTTCGGAATGTAAATGTCTACCAGAGGATGGATGAACTGATCATTAACAGGCTGAGGAAGCAATATGGCTCTTCTGATGAATGGCTGATCAAAGATAAAGTATTAGAACAGTCACGTGTAATAACAAATGTGTGTTAGTTTTGTTGGCATGTTAATCTCTTGGTTTTCGTTGAGTTTCTTGATGGAAGATTATTACAGCCTAGAAGAAACCTCGTGTAGGGCAGCAGTTCATGGAAGTGGACATAGGGGTTTGAACTCAGGACCACGGTGACTACACACGAACAGGTCTGGTAAGAAATTTGGTTTCTTTAAAATTGATTTAGAATTCGGAAACACAGATCACATAGAATTACATTTTGAGTGTTTTAAGGACAGCTTAAACCCCAAAATAGAAATTACATGTTTCAATAATAAAAAAATGCTTTTTTATTATGAGTAGGCATGCAAATAAGAAGAAAATAAATAATTTTTCTTTATATGTTATCAACTTTTTGAGAAAAAAATTTTTTGGAGGCTATTTTTAGCTGAAATGATGAAAAAATAGCTATTTTTCATGTCAAGATTTCTTGAAAACTACTAAAGCTAGTTCAATAAAACTTCAGCTGTTGATTATTCAATACTAGTATAAGATTGTGAAACATAATAAACCAAATTCATAGGGGGGTAGGCATAGAAAAAAATTAATAACTCTTAAAGCTTTCAACCTTTTCTATTTATTATGCTTCACATTTCATACCTGTATATAGAACATTATTTGTGCCAAATTTCAAGGCAAAATATTCAAAAATAAATTTTTTATCACGCCATCTCTGAACAAAAAAAAAATGAAAATGGCTAATAGGAGAAAACGGGAAAAAACGACAATCTCTGTGATAAAAACTAAGTTAATGTGTTTTTAAAAACATTTCTGCTATACAGTTAATATCTCTATTGTTCATCTGTGTTCCTAATATTATTTTTTTAAACTTTTCAACGCTTTTTTTTTAATGTTATATCTTTTTTGACGATACGATGCGATTTCTCAGATTCTAGAAATACTACATTGATGTGATTTATGGAGGAAAATATTCTAAACTTGCTATATAACCTTAATCTGAGTAGTTCTTCTTCACTATATGACGAAACTAGCTTTATATACTGCTATTTCAAGACCTCTTTACCCAAAAAAGCAATTTTAGGATGATAATATGGTAGAAAGTCTCATCAACATTTTGGATTTGTCGAGCGTTCATCGAAAGAATTACGGCCTTAAATACTAGTCTAGTTTCATTCACAGCTTTTGCTTTTATTTTCAATAGTTCAACTAATTGTTGCAAGCATTATGTTTTAAAAACAGTGCAGAATAATGGTTGATGTAGACCCATGGATGCTATACAAGACTTTAGGTCACCTTATGCCTATGTGACACTATGTCTCTCTGTATACAAATATAATCCTGGTATTGGTAGGCCTACTTTAAATTGTTTTTGAAATTTCTTAGGCTTTAGATCTAAAAATAAGATTCAAGCTTTTCATCAATTCCATAAATGTCTAAATGACAGTATTGTCCTGAAGTCTAAATCTACTTTCTATGTCTAACTACTATCATTTGCTATACTATGACTACTATGGTACTATTAGATTTAGTTAGATCTAGGTCTGCTTTTATTATGGATTATTAGTAGACCTAAATCTAAAATGCAAAGAGTAGATCTAGATTTTAATCTAGACTAGACTATTGCTAATAGACTCTAGCTAGATCTAGACTAGAGGACTAGGTCTAGTAACTAGTTAGATCTAGTCTAGTACTCTACTAGACTCTAGATCTAGGACTAGTTTTAGTAGCAATCATGGCTTTTTCATGCCTTTATTTATGGACTATGGGGGCTGAATGAGCTATTTTCCTCAAAGCTTACTTATATTAGGTAAACCTTTCAAAATTTAGTGTAGATTCCATTTCTTATCCATATTGAGTTAGAGAACTGATAGCAAATATAAAAAAAAAAGTACTAAAACTTTATAAAGCCACGTAGCTTCTCAGCAAAGGGTTGGAAGCCTAAAAATACCCAAGCAGTTGTTGACATGTGGTCTCTAGGTCAATATTTGTAAAGTGTTTTCTGATTGGTTTAAACTTGATAAAGACTTATCTTTAAACCAATGAAAACGTTTGTTTTATTTGTTTTCAGCTTTTATTCATGGAACATTGAGGATTTTTTTAAAATGCATAGTGGTTGGTAAATTATTGAAATCGGACCAAAAATAAAAAAGTTATACAATTTATAAAATTTGCATACTAATTAGGTGACATATAAATGTCTAGTATACAAAATTTAAAAAAATTAAAATAATTCCACTTTGAATTTTGGCATGCTTTATACATCAAATTGTTCAGAAATGAATACTGTATAATATTCAGTTATGAAAAAAAAACGAAAATTTTGACCCATAAGCTGTCCTGAATTTCTATGGGGACACTTCGTGTCAATGTATAAACTCAGATGATTTCTAAAATAATTATTTGCATTGGTGACAGGTCACTTACAAAAGGATACTGTGTACACAAGATTGATATCATAGCAATACCTAAACATAGTCATCTGAAATGTTGATCAAAGTATGCTCTATTTAGTCTATTAAACAGTTCTAGTACATGTCTGCTGTACAACCAGCGTCATGAATTGAGACATGACAGAACAAGTCGACTTACTTTAGTAATAGTTTTGACTGTACAGTGAAGTGTAAACAACAAATCGTGACTTTCTCTTCGTAACTGTAACAGCACATCATTAGATTTGTTATTGTTAGAAATGGAGAGTCTCTAACAGTTTACACAAATACTAAGTAACAATAATATAAATGTTATGATACAGAGAGAGAAAAAGAGAGAGAGAATTCTACATAAACATTACGGGATACATTGGTCTGGTGTATAACTCTGCCTATCCACTTCAATAAAGTGACTCTATAGATTGCGTGTGATATTGACTTCAAACATTTCTTATAAGCTGTGTACTGTAAGGATATTTTAAATAAGATTCAACTTTAATGTATGATATTAGTCAAAGAATGAGGTCGACACATTTGACTCACATTTAAAGGTAAATGTTTAGCTATTTGTAGCAGCCATGTGTTCGTTTCATTCTCTAAGGATGTGCTGAAGCATGAGCTGATCTCTTGGCCAGATGTGATATCTAGTACAGAGGTGCTCCAATAGCCATCAGATAACAGACTTAAGTTCACTATAGTCTCACCTGTACAGTGACCATATGGTTACATTTTAGCGGCGTCTTTTTACAAAGCTTTTATTAAATCTGTCTGTCCGGTAAAAAGTGTGTACACGTTATTTATCCGACACCCAATCTCCGATCAAGATGAAATTTCGCAGTTATATTTTTTTACCCGAGAAGACGAAATCAATTAAAATAAAACAATTAGTTAATTAACTGTTGGTAATTAATTACTTTGTTTGGTATCTTCAACAATGAAAAGAAAGTTTACTTTTAACTGAACAGGTGGTATAAGCTGAGTTATTCCCCTTTATTGGTAACCGCTCTATATATGCAATAAACGATTTATTTCAAATTTAATTGCATAGCTGATCCAAACTAATTGATACTATTACACTTCCTAAAAGCTTTGTATTTTTTAAGTATTTTTTTTAGATTTTTATTGTTTACAAAGCTTAAATCAAGTCATTCACTCTGTCTGTCTGTCTGGTAAAATGTTTGTACAAGTTATTTCTCCCACACCCAATCTCAGATCAAGCTGAAATTTTGTGCAATAGTTTCTTTTACCTGACAGAATAAGAATCAATAAACAAAATAACCAATTAGTTAATTAACTATTGGTATTTTTTTTTCTGGAACCTCGAACAAAGGAAATACATTTTACTTGACTGAAGTGGTGGTATTAGCTGACTTATTTCCCTTTATAGGTCGTTGTCTGAAGCTTAGAGAACACAAACATGAAATAGGACGAAACAATAGATAACTGTACAAGCTTCATTGTTCATAAACTCTTCACTAGCAGTGTGGTTACCGTTTTGGCTTGAGAAACCTGAGAAGGTCGTTCACCTTTCTCTTTTATAAATACATTGAAAATGCGATCACCCAGATACCCCGTTCTTTCTCCCCACACCCCTTTCCAACTGGTACAGACAAGCGATAGGATCATAGCGTATTGAGAAAGCTAAAAGCATGAAATTGCGCTAAACAAAAACAATTCGTACAAATATTTCTAATCGCACATATTTATTATTATTGTATCATTGATACAACTACAACTAAAACTACACTTTTAATTTTTTGTTTGTTTTTTGCTTGTTTAAGATGAAGTCATTTCAGTTTTTAAAAATATCGTCTACGTGCTAGATGGTCCAATTAAGTCCATGTAAAACCCTCCATTATTAGTTCAAAGATGGCTGGAGTATTGCAGAGCCTAAAACGCATCGCTGTCTATTGCCAAAAGCCGTTTTTATCTCTATCTTCGCACGGAACCATCTTTTTTCTTCACCAAAACTATTGTTGAACACCAAGGACTATTGAGGGCTCAATGACTCACTGTGATCTCATGCATTCTATCAAGTTCATAGCGTCTTGTTTTGCCAGTGGACATGGTGGATGTTGAAATGGTCTCATGTTCCAGTGTCGATACGATGTTGAAACATATTTGTCCGCCCGCAGTCTCATCTGTCGCCAAGATATTACCAAACTCACAAGTCAAATTTTCGTCTTTAGTTTATTGTTCCTCAGATAAATTCGTCTTCATTTCTACCAGGAGCTTAGTATTATGCGGATGGTAACTTCAATTTTATTGAAACAACTCAAAGTTTACATAGCCTACCGACTCATGCTTTTGGAGTGTATACATTTTAGCGATAACATTCAAGGTATACATACCTACTAATCCTTTTATAGTGTATACAGTTTGATCTGGTTCTACACAATCTTGACAACCTGTAACAAATTTTAAAGTAGAATAATTTGTTGACTCCTGCTGTCCCTCTTTAAACCCGAGTTTGTTTTCATATTGATTAGACTAAATAATACCAACAAAAACAAATGATTTCATAACGCAGGAGTAGAAACGTCATTTAAAATGTAACAAGTCGACAGCTACCAGCTTTCCACTTCTTCTTCGTTCTCATTTTCATGTCGGAGCGTTCAGATGACTAGACCATGCAACCAGCTGTTTTCCTCTATTGCTAGTCAGGGCGAACTGACTAATGAGTTTTGACAGCGTTTGTAAGAGGCATCTCTACTACACCGTCATTCTGGAAGCTCAACCTCATACGGGCAGTGTGCCACTAATAAAGTTTTACAAATGCTACCAGAGACAAAACAAAATACATACTATAGAAAGATTCAGCCAAGAAGATAAAAACGAGGCTGATAGACAAGAGACAGACGAGAGACAAACAGAAGACAGAAAGAAATCTTCACTTTATATGTCTCACCTAGCTTTGGTAATAGAGACAGAAATAGGCACATTGTCATCAACCATGATTGTTCCATTAGTTTCTGACTCAGTAATTTATATAAACGATTTTTCTTTGATTGTAGATTTACTTTTGTTTTAAAACTACCTTAACTTAAGTACATACATCTAGATTCTTGATTAAACTCTAAAGACTAGAGTTAATCTTTCAGATAAAATAGACATACAATCTTTTTTTTTGTCTGAACTACTTCAACACTATGACTCTGCACTAGGACCTCGAATCCAAAGTTGTCCCCTTTCAATGAACGAGTTCAACTCCCGGTACCCCAACAAGACCAAAACTTAGACTTTAGTTCACACAATCAAGTTTTAATTGAGGTCTAATGTAAGTCTAGATGAAATAGTCCGAAGGTTCTTTAATTTGTCCTGATGTTATCGACCCTCCATTTTTTTAATTGCCTTATGAAAATAAGAATACACTTCCGATTTCATTAGCATTAGCTCCAAAAACACGAAGCACATGAAGGTGTGCACTTATTTGGTGTGCACTTATTTGTTTGGTTTTTTGAGGAGCAAACATTTCTTGAGTTTAGGTTTGGAATACACACAGTATAAATGTATCTGTTACATAATATCAAGTTTCAGAGTCAATAGGTCAACATTATCCTTCAATGAAACGCCATCTCCCCTCCTACAAGCATACTTTCTCTTGGCCCTTATTGCATTCTTCAATGAAAAGCTCCCTAATAGTACTACCACCAACACAATTAGTTTGCATCTTTCACATCTTTCATTGATGATAGTAAGTGTATGTGTTTTGCCAACAACCTTCAATCTTTCTCCACTGTAAGTAGTAAGTTTGGATGTTGATTTGAGAAGTTTCTTTCTTTTTAATTGCTTGAAGATTCTGTATGGGAGAATATTGACTTGTGCTCCAGTATCCAACGTGAATGTGACTTGTTTGTTTTCAACAGTAATGAGTGAGTTCCATTCGTTGCTTAGACTATGGGAGCCAATACTGCCGATGAAAAATGTTTCCTCAACGGAGTCATCTCGACCTTCTGACTTCACTATACTTACAGGCTTTGATCTGCACACTGACGAAAAATGATCTTTTTTATGACCTTTGAGACAGGTTTCCCCATAAGCTGGGCACTGACGTGGTCTGTGTTCCTTGCCACAATAGCTACAACTCACATTTCCTTTTGTTCTTTTAAAGCTATTGGTAGCAGAGTTCACAACTTGTACCCCACTTTCTTCAATCATGAGCTTAAGCTGCCATTCAGTTGCCTCAGCTGCCCGACATATATTTTCTGCCTTGTTAAGGTCTAGATCTGGTTCTCTCAAAAGTCTTGCTCGGGTGTTCTCATTCCTTATGCCACCAACTATCCTATCCTTTATTAGGGAATCTTTAAGCAAATCAAACTCACATGTCTTTGCCTTGAGTTTGATGTCAGTGACAAAGTTGTCTAATGACTCTCCTTTTATGTTGAGAACGCTGGAAAAAAACATGTCTTTCAATGGTAAAATTTTTTTCTTGGTAGACAGTACTTTTCGAACTTATTAAGAATGCAGTGAAGTGTATGGAAGGACTTGCTAATCTCACATTCATTACATTCATTGTCCGTCCATTGGAAAGTGTTATAGACTTGCACTGCTTCTTGGCCGATCACATGCAATAATGTCATAGACTGTACTTTTCTGCTTTTTGTATCCAGTCCACTTGCTATCGAATATATCTGAAAGGATTGTTTGAACCTTTTCCAATTTTCTGCTACGTTGCCATTTAATTCCAGCGGTTGTGGCGGGTGGAGTCGGTCCATCTGACACCATGTAATAGACTAAAACAACACGAGCTTCAATAGTCACAATGATTTTATTCCTCCTTATTTATGCTCTTTACTCCAGCCACTTGTTCTCTATACTCTCACTTCTCACACAGTCCCTGACACACTGCTGTACACTCAAGGTCCACTGGTCATTTCATACACAGGCACACACACTGCACTACCAGCCACGCAAAACACATACACTTGCTATCACAAGTACTACCACCAACATAATTAGTTTGCATCTTTCACATCTTTCAATGAAAAGCTCCTTAATACTACTACTGTGATTGGATTGGATTAGAATATTGGCCGTTATAGGTGTCTAGGGGATTTTATGATTTGAGAACCCACACTTGCACATATAACCTACAGGCACAGCGTTATAATGCAGGCAACAAATACTATATTTAGATGTAAAATTATGTACAGTTTATTATACAAAAGAAGATAATTAAAAGGTGAAAGGCTGTACAGGTGCTAGGATGGGATCTAACGTATTTACGTATATAGGTCTATCATTATTAGATTTGAGAACCAAGTGGTCTGAGTGTCATTAGGCTAGTTGCTTAGCTTTAGGTCCGGTGCTGCACTGATGAGACGGGTGTGGCTGGTACTGAAGCTGTCTGCTGGTGGGCTGGCGTAGTGGATCCAGGCTCCGGGTGCAGTCCAACGTTGTATGGTTGCAGAGCTAAGCTGTGTCTACCATTCAGTTAAGCCAGTGACGAGTCTGTGGCTAGCGTTGTTACTTGGACTCTTGAAGGATGAGTAGGACTGATGTCTACAGATCTGGTGCCAACAAATCTGGTATCAGCTTTAGGTTGCTAGGTGTCACGTACACTGTATCTATATTTAGCCCAAGGTTGTCAGCAGAATTTCAGCCACCTCGGGAAATTTTCATCATGCAACAAACTTATGTTTTGGAGTGAATGTGATTGGTTAGAAATATTAATTATTGTACATTGAGCTGCATTTATTGGTCAGATTGATTAACCAAGCGGCAAAGAGATATTAGTCACATGGCAAAACGCCCAAAGCTCTGTAAAATTCTAGATATTAGTGCCAGTCTCGTGCGGAACGTGTTAGAGAGAAGATGTACTAAAGTCTCGTGTTAGAACTCAAAGGAAGAAGACATAATTATATTATTGTGTAGATCATTTATTCAGTAGAAATATACATATTCTGTTCTATTCAAGTACATTTAACCATTGTAATTATTTGTGAATAGCTTTTCCAAGTTTTGAATTAAAGTATTTGTTTTAGACGAAGAGAAGTTTCTTCATTGGATCTAATAATAACATACTTAGATCGTCTTATTGACTAGCGACTTCTGGATGATCCTCTTATCAACTAGTAACTTCTAGATGATCCTCTTATCAACCATCAACTATCCAAAAGAATCATCACTATCAAGCTGCCGATTTCCTATACTCTCGCCATATCACAATCAAGTTTAATCGTGACATTGGCACCTCCGACTTTCGATAAAGATCATCAAAAGATCATCAAAAGACCATCAAAAAGATCATCAAAAATTTTTTTCAAGATATAAGGAAAAATTTTCAAAACTTCGTCAATTACAGAACTTCGATTTTTTTCAACTTGAGAATAGTTCTACTGTGCTAAAATGTCAGTTTTGGTTATCGATATCTTATCTTATCATAGATATAGATCTACGATCGAGTTTTCACTTTAACTCTCAAGATCTAATATTATTATTTTGTATTGGCATTGGCAATAAGACCAATATCATTTAACTGGCACGATACATAAGCCCAGTAATATTTAACTGGCATAACATAAGCCAGTACTATTTAACTGACACAGTAGATAAGCCCAGTATCATTTAACTGGCATTATTATTATAGATAAGCCCAGTAGCAATTACCTGGCACTATAATTTATCAAGTAGACATTTTTCTACTATAGTATTACATATCAAGTCAATCGTACAAAACGACGACGTAACTACAATTTCTACTAGATCTACAATCTCAAGTGAGAAAAAGTCCATAGCCTAGTACGGCTCAGCAATATTTTATATTTCATTAACCTGATACGGTTGAATAAATCGACACTTCCCTCGACGACTCCAGTAGTAGATATAATCCTACTGTCCAAAGATTACTAGCCAGTGACGGCATAACTAACATTGTTATATTCAAAACAGTACTATATCTGTATATTCAAGTTCATATATTTATAAACATATCAGAATTATACAATGGATTCAAAGCCTAGAGATAGAATACAAAGATTGTTGGAATTACTTGACACAGCAAAGTCATTAACATTACCGCCACATGAAATACTAGCCTGGGTAGATGGTCAAATAGATAAAGAAGAGGAAGAAAAACTAAGAGAAAAAGACAAACAAAGGCAAGAAGAATTAAAACGAGAATTATTAGAATTTAAAAATACTGAATTCAAAGCTGAACAAAGGAATGATACTACAATAGAAAGAATGTACCAGAGGGCTCAATCTAATAAGATTCCAAAAAAACTTAGCATATATCGAAGATGGATTTCTCAAGAAGATTACTTTCCGCAAGTACATCAATGTAATTGAACAAATATATGTACCACAGAAGTACAGAAAACAAATAATTGAAGCAAAGCATGAGTTTCATTACAACAAACATATGAGTGTAACAAGTACTAAGAAGAGAATAGCTAAAGAATATTATTTGCCAAGCATGACCAAAGATGTCAAGAAATATGTTAACAATTGTCCAGGTTGTAAAAGAGACAAACTTAAAAAGAAGCAAAGTCAAAAGCAATCTAAATCAATCAAAACAAAGAATGAACCAGACTACAAAGTCAGAACTGACAGCAATGAATCTATGCATCATGACTCAAGCAAATCTACAGGGACATCACTGCCTACTACATGTCCATCCCTACCTATTACATGTCCATCCCTACCCACTATATATCCATCCCTACCTGACATTACAAGCCCACCCCTACCCAGTACTTGTCGATACCTAACCACTGATGATGACTTCATACATCAAGACTGCATCTGTATCATTATTTACCAATACTATGGTATGTATTGAAAATTCCTGCCTCAATCAAGACAAGTCTCATGAACAAGAACCAGAAGCAAATACCAAAGAAAATTATCTTCAATCAACTTTACATATACCAGACAAAAAGGAAAACTATTCAACCTGACTCTACCACTCATACAAGTATTACTCATTTGAAAGAATTGGAGTCAACTAAAGAAGACATTACAAACATGAACAATGAAAGTCAAAGAATATTACATGAACACATGAAATCAAGACATTTTGCTCAAGCAGATAAAGTCAAATTACTGTTACAAGATTTGAGTAACAAGCTGTTCTACAAATGGCAAGGTCCATTTCACATCACCAGAAAGATTTCCAACCTGCTTTATGAAATCAATGTCCACAAGGCTACCAAAATATTTCATGTTCATATGTTTGAACATTACCATGAAACATATAATGAAGACATCAAAGCAGAAGTAGACCATGCAGTTTTCTTTACTAGTGTTTCTGAAACATTTCCAGTACTGCAATTTGAAAGCAACTCAGAGAGCAACAACATTGACAACACAAAGTTTCATCCTCCATCCACTCAAAGAGCAACTTTTCTTCAGAAAGGAACAAATGAACTTCTTCAACATTGCTTTATGGACAGATTGAACTCAGACCTGTTCAGACATTGCTCTATTGAACATTCTAATGCAAAGCATTCTCCTACCATTGTTCTACAGCGTCAAAGTTCATCAACCAGAAAATTGAGTTTTGGTATCGGACAGTTCTTATTTTCACCAAACTCAAACGAGGTTCAGTCAGACATTATTTGTAAGATCAATATGACATGGAGACAACAGCTTCACAAACTGAAAGACTTTTTCTTCAAGTTTAGAAAACGCGCACACACAACCAGGACGGCAACTCAGAAAGTTTCCGAACTTCACACTTACATTTTATATATGTACTATAGCATATTTAGTGTCACTTGATCCACTATCATTCATACTGGTCAAGGAAGAACAATATCCAGTTATATCTAATCAATTACTTAGTTTGTCTTCACATTTTGTTACCAGTTGTTCTATACCAGTTTTGTATTAACATACATTTTTTAGCACCAAGCAACCCACTGAGAAAGGTCACTCATCCAAGATATATTTAATCAATTACTTTGTTTATTACCACCTCGGGAAATTTTCATCATGCAACAAACTTATGTTTTGGAGTGAATGTGATTGGTTAGAAATATTAATTATTGTACATTGAGCTGCATTTATTGGTCAGATTGATTAACCAAGCGGCAAAGAGATATTAGTCACATGGCAAAACGCCCAAAGCTCTGTAAAATTCTAGATATTAGTGCCAGTCTCGTGCGGAACGTGTTAGAGAGAAGATGTACTAAAGTCTCGTGTTAGAACTCAAAGGAAGAAGACATAATTATATTATTGTGTAGATCATTTATTCAGTAGAAATATACATATTCTGTTCTATTCAAGTACATTTAACCATTGTAATTATTTGTGAATAGCTTTTCCAAGTTTTGAATTAAAGTATTTGTTTTAGACGAAGAGAAGTTTCTTCATTGGATCTAATAATAACATACTTAGATCGTCTTATTGACTAGCGACTTCTGAATGATCCTCTTATCAACTAGTAACTTCTAGATGATCCTCTTATCAACTGGCAACTTCTAAATGATCATCTTATCAACTGACGATTTCTAAATCCTCGGCAACCACGATCATTGATTGTGCAATATAGATCAAGATTATCTTCAACGTGACATCTAGCACCATCATAGATCGCTACACTAGGATGTTGCCTATAAATAAAAGCACCAATCCAAAGTGAAATAAGGGAATGAAAATAGTCCAGAGCTCAAACAAGAGATAGATGTGCTCCCTGTCAGCTCTCAAGCGAGAATGAGATCGGACGATGAAGTTTTGTCCATATACACGTGGAGAAAGGGGGGGGGTGAGTGGCGGGAGATAAGTGCAAAGGTGGTCTGGACTATCTGGCGTCTTTTGACAAAGAGATCCTCACCTGACCGTGACGGCGTTACCGGGAGATAGACAATGTGTGTAGGCGCTAATTGAAAGACCAGGAGATCGGTCTAGGTGGTCAGAGGATATGAAAGGGGGGGGGGATTATCAGAGCTCGGCCAGATCAATGGAGATTATACCTTGATAATGGCTAGTGCTAGACAATCGGGGAGATCGACTCCCGAGGTATTGAGTTGAATGGGCTCTTTGAAGTGACCAGCCGCTCCCCAAAAAAGGGGGAAGGGGTCAACGGATGTTTGTTAAGATAGATAGGGGGAGTGTACCCTTGTCAAGAGTCTAGTGTGGCACGTGTCAAGGTGGGGATGGTAATTGCAACGACGGTGCCTGGGAGGTAGGGGTTGGATTGAAGGGATGGTAGTGATGTTTAGCTCTTGATTGGCTAAATTAGTAAATTGATGATTAATAGCGTGTAAATAAATTAATTAAATGCTTAGACCTGAGTGATATCTTGAGTGAGCTAAAACAATTTGTCACAACTACCACCAACATAATTAGTTTGCATCTTTCACATCTTTCAATGAAATTCCCTTCCCGTTTTGTTTGGCTGAATCATGGCTGAATGGTTTTGTTCCATTTTTATTTTGACAGTGAAGCAGTCAACATTATAACCTCAACAAATACCCCTTCGAACTTTCTTCTTTTAACCGAACAATACGCGCCCCTCCCCTCAAACACAAGTAACCACATACTTTACGGTCCTTAAATTCTAAAAATTATTTGACCAGAAACGTTTACATTTTTCGATCGTAAGGCCAGCAATGCACAGATTTACATTTTTTTTTGTTACGAATCTTATAGCAACTCTGTCTTGGTACATGTTCTTTTTCCTACTTCCCATTCTTGGATCAAGTTGAAACAATTATTCATTGTTGAGTTACAACACAGGAATTATGAAAAAAAACGAGAAAATAACCTTGTTTATATAGAAAAATGAGATAAATTCTTTAACTATTGAGTGATATGGCAGTAATTGGCTCTTTCCCTTACGTACTTTTGTTTTTTAAAGTATTTATTAACAAATATTTTTCTTGTTTTTGTTTTTGTGATATATATAGTTTGTCGTATATACATTCTTTCATGAAATGGCTAGCAATGCACAGTTTTAAATACCGCGCTCACTTCTCTGACTCAATAGCTGCAAGGCTTTAAAAATACAATAAACGTAGGACGGCCCGCATGACATTTTGTCCCGTGATCTAAGCTAAAAGTAAAAAACAAATTATCCCTTTCAGACCTGTAGAGCAGACAGAGCAGACGACCCACGGTTAACAAGGATGTCAAGTTGCCAACACACCGACCAACCGCCTTTGGTTGTCCCCAAATAATGTCAGGTACCCTTTTAGAATTGAGTGGTCTCACAGGCGGCCTAAAAATAAAAAATCCCATTCTTCCCAAGACTCGAACCTGAGACTCCTCGGTCCGAAAGCCAAGCGCTTTACCACTCGGCCAGCACGTCTAGGCTTTACATACAGCCTTTATATAGAAACGTAAGTTATACAGACTAAAACTTAATTCCCACATTTTGGACGTGAATTATTGATGCCGTATGGAACAAGCTATTTAGCTCTAAGCTTAGTCCCTCCATTTCAAACACAACATTTAGAGAACTTCTATGCACTTGACTTTGCTTCATTTAGTCATTTATAGATCTTAACTTTTATAATAAGAATGGCTTGTATTTGAGGAATACAGTATTTCCCGTGGTTACGCAGCCCCAGCTATAACCTACATATTTTTTACATCCAAATGAAGGCATAACCATTGTCCGCCAGCGGTCGATTTAGATTTTCTTTTCGCCGTCTACGTCTGTCCTCGGCAGCGGATTTTCTTTTGGTCTCAAATGTGTATTTCGCGGCCTTTGTAAGCCACCTCCAGATAGCCATTTAACATCCTAATACACATTCGCACAAATTGCCCCCTTTAATTGTAACCTATAAAGATAAATGATAAAACACGTTCCCTACGCCCATGAACTTTATTACAAAAGAATTAATAATCTTCACAATCACTGACAATTCTTTTGATTCTTTATTCTAGATCTAGAGAGCGTTTTATTATCTAACTAATTCTATAATTATCTATAATTAGCCTTGTAGAAAGGGACAGAATATGAAATATATCTTTATAACACATTCCGCTGAGTCTAAGATTCAGAAAAGGTTGGAAAGAGTCGACTAGGGAAAAAGTATTTGGGTTCAAAACTCATCTTATTGTTTCCACTTATATTTACACGTTGATAATGTTCAGATGAATTCTACATTTTCCAAAAAACAAAGTCTTGACATAATTGCAACAAATTCTTGTTAGAGGGGGTAAATAATAAAAACAACTGTCGTCTCTACCTCCCCTCCCCCCCGCCAAACTAATCCGCCGGCTACTGGATCCGTCTGATTATAAGGTACCACAATCTCCATAACTCTCCCGTTATGCCCTAAAGTAGGCTCTAGGATCTAAATTTCCTTGGAAAAACATATATTTGGGGTTCATGATACAAGCAGGGTTTTGTGGAATTTCTATTTTTGAAATTCGATTAAATTTGGAGGGATACTTGTATTCAAATACCTAACGACGTCAGGCCTTCTATTCTATAATACTACATTGGTAGGATACGAGCAGAGTGCATGGAATTCCTAAACAGTCACTTTGTTCTTTGTGTCTATAGAGTGAGTCTATAAACACAGAGTTAACAAGCTAGTCACACACACACGTAGGCCATATTTCCAGTGCAGGTCTACAATCACTATTTTAAACTCAAAAGGAATTTTAAATTAAATCAATTTATTAACAACAACATGGTAAATCAACATATCGATATAAAATTCAATATAAAATTCTAAAAACTATTTCAAATGGTAGTTATTAATATTATATTACAGTATAATACAAAACATTTTTTTATCCATAAACCATTGTGTAAAGAAGAATGTCATCAAATGTATTACATGACATTCTTACCATTAAAGACACATATTTTCTAAACATTCGACAAACGAAGATTCTCAAAAATATAGTATTACACGTATTACAAACTATATTCTTTATGCTCATAGTAATACAGATAATCAGATAATAATACAGATAATCAGATAATAATACAGATAATCAGATAGGTAAGTAGATCATCAGATAGGTAAGTAGATCATCAGATAGGTAAGTAGATCATCAGATAGGTAAGTAGATCATCAGATAGGTAAGTAGATCATCAGATAGGTAAGTAGATCATCAGATAGGTAAGTAGATCATCAGATAGGTAAGTAGATCATCAGATAGGTAAGTAGCTATGTAGATGGATAAATATAAAAGATAGATCAACAAAACTGTCTAGTGTACTTAAGTCTCAGTGTCTAGTAAGATAAATGTAAGGAAATATAACCTATACAGTTAACTAGTTCAATAAACCTTATAAATTTAACGACAATTAACTAGCTCAATTGGCCTGACACACAATAATTTCAAAATGCTAACTCCAAATAAATGAAGTAACCTTCAAGAAAACGATAGCATCATATTTTTTTGTTTTCATCTCAAAAGTTAACAGGTTATAGAAAAACTAGAATTAAAGTTCTCAAAATATATTAGTTTTGATGTGATGAGTGAATTTTTGTTCTGCTTGGTGACAAGAACAAGTTGATTTAGTTTAGTTTTCAGAGACAAATAACTTCTATTAGATGTTAATGCTACAAGCTATTTTATGATCATTTTTTTTATGAAACTAAGACAAATATCGTGAACCTACGTTTTTTGTTCTAGGGTGATGGAGAAGCACATATTAGTGGCAATGACACATATAACAGGCAAAACACCTCAGTTTGCTATTGAAAATAGACATTACTATGTATTTATGTACAGTGTATATAAATAACAGATTCATATCAGTAATAAACTGTTCCAGATCAATGACATACCAGCTCGCTATACAGTCATGCTCAACAATCTTAGTCCTAGATCACAAAATTGATTCAACACTCAGTCAATGTCGTCATGCAGATCTCATGAATAAATGTTATTCAAACGCAGCAAAAACGAAATGCTTCCATTAGAAGCTCACAAGAATTTTCTAACTTGAAAAAAAATCTAATAATACTTAAGCGTCATTTAGACCGGGTTTAAATTACTAGTGTCAAAGCGAACTCTGGGATTGTTTGCTTTAAATATTTCGGGCACCATATTATTGAATCTCAGTTTAAATCTGTTCTCAGGACCGTCATCCTCTTTTCTTACTTTAGTTTCTGAATCTTGTTTCAATCCTCGCTCGTGTTTCATTGATCCCAGGCTTGCGTTTGGATCATTCATAAATCCTGAGGTGCTGGAGTTGCCGGGAATGCTTGGACTTGGTCGAAATTGAATGTTGTCGTCAAAATGGTAAGGATGTTGTGGTTTAGTCATCAAAGCAGGTCTGAGGTCAGCAGGTTTAGGTCCTACTTGAGGCTTGTGTACTGTGTCACTGACTTGAGGCTTGTGTACTACCTCACTGGAACACTGAATGAAAGTTCTAAACTTATTTCTAAGGCTGCCAACACTGGAAGTTCTGGGAGCAGCTTCAACAACTGGCTCCACTGGAGGAGTAGGTTTGACTGAGCATGACCTGAAGCAGGTTGAGGCCGTAGGGAAATCTTGTTTACACATGTGACAATCACCTAAGTCTTCCAAAGATGAATTGATGGTAGTGGTGGTTGATGCGGTTGAGCTGTCCTTCTTTCTTGACCTGACTGACCGTACAGCAATATAGATGACCACTGAGCCTATGGTAACAAACCCGAAAAAGGACAAGAGAAGTAAGGTCAAAGGAATGGTCGCTGAGCCTGCTCCATCCAGCGACTCATCTTTGCTTGTAATTACTGGACGTGACTCGCGGTCACCAGCTGAGTCCACTCCCCAGGCAATGTTGGGAATGACCACATTGTCTAAGACATCTATCTGAAGTGTTGTGGATGTACTATGTTGAAGTGGTGAGCTCTCTGTGGCCTACAAAACAGAACACGGCCGCTTAGTTGGACTCATAGAAGTAAGTCAAATATACAAAATACTTTTTTTAAAAATAAATTAAATGGTATCAATTATTTTGAATACATCATGCAATTAATTTTTAGTAGATCTAGACTAACAGAACATTTGTGCGATAGAAATATTTTTATTAATTGTTTTTGTTTTAAGCAACTTTCCCGTTTATAGCAAGCACACTGCTCTATGGTCCAATCACTTATGGGTGAGGGCTGGGGAGGGTATCTGGAGGAAGGTTTCCGTGCTGCTTGTTGAAAAGCTATTTTAGTTTGAAGTGCTCGAGGCTACATTCGACCTTGCGGTCCCGAGCGTCCATGATGGAAGGCCGACATGTTAGCTATACAAGTACTTATACAAATAGAAGGTATTATAGTCTAAACAAAAGTTTAAAGTTGATATTTTGATATTTTTTAGCGAACGATCTTATTCTCTACATAAGGTTTATCTCCCCTTTAGAACATTTCTATATATAAAAAAAAAATTAATTACGATGAATTATTATTGTTATTATTAATTAATTAATGGGTTAATTTTTTGATTGATGTGTTGTCATCAAGAATGAATAATTGTGCATAGGTTCATCTTTATCCGAGAATGGTAAGTAGGAGAAATAACGTGTACAAGATTTCACTCCGTCAGACAGAATACGTTGATAAAAGCTTTGTATAATTGAACAGCTAATTCCCTTAAAAAAACATTATATTTATAAATTACATGCCAGGTATAATAAATATTGAACATTTTTTTTTAGTAAAATTTAACTGTGTTTGCCAGAAAGAACATTTTCAGTAAACATTTAGCCAACACTCAAGTTATTTCAAATGTGAATTGTAGATTCTGATCTTGTGGCTAAGCATGTTAGTATTTCTATGACTGTTTTTTTTTTATTTTTTTATTTTTTACATCTATTTTCAGTATATGACCTATATATTTTATCAGAATTAATGCAGACTTTATAATAATAATAATAATAATAATAATAATCTTTATTATCCGTAAGGAAATTTGTCTTACAATTTGTGCATTACACCAAACAAAAAACATTATAACTATAAGAAACCAAAGTGTACATTCACACCAGGTTCAGCTAGTTGTTCAGCACATTCTTTTAAGATTCGCCCTTTTATTCCATCAGGCCCACCAGCTTTCATTGGGTTGACGTTTTTGAAAATGTTACAAACTTGCTCTTTAGTAATCGCTAATTCTAAGCAGTTGTTAACATTGACATCCTCAAGGGCTTTGAGTCTTAGATAATTAAAATCTTTCGTGTCGAAGCGACAATAGAAATCATTTAACTAGTTGGCCAATGTTTTTTCGTCAGCAGGTATCAATATAATTTCAAATCACATACTAAAATAACAAAACAGAATTGAGCACTAAATAAATCAAAGTCCTTACACTAACTTTGGACTATTGTAGAAATTGTTATAACACTATCACAGCGATCTCGTCTCAAAATCCAATATGATTATAAAATACTAATTGGTTTTTAAGTGGTCCTAGCCATAGTATAAAAAATGCTATATCGGTATGTTGTAAGATCTATAGGTCATGCCAAGATGTCTCTGGTTGCAGGTTAATTAATAAAAAACAACAACAAAGAACAAAAATACTTCCACAAAATTCCTCCACTATATAGCTAATAGAGCGACTATTTTGTTCTTTCTAACTAATAAATGTAAGATTTTAGAATTGGAACTTTTTCCCCCACCCATTTCTCCTTCCTAGCAGAAACAATCCTGGTTAAGCTAATGTATACAATGTTCCTGAACAGTAGTTTATTCAACTCTTGAATGAATAATGCCTACATACGGAAATACCCGAAGACGTATTCTGTTCAAGAAACAGATTTTCTCGTTCTCTAGCCAAATAATTAAAAAAAAACAAACTACTTTCAAACATTATAACAGTCAAACTAGAGTTTTCCCAGTCTGGCCTAAAAGCTAGTAACTATTTGCCAAATATATACATCAACTGTTCAATTACTAAGATTATTTTAGAGCCGTTTTCGAGAATCGTGTCCACCTAGGTTCCAGGTTTTTTATATCTGTTGTTGTTGATGACTGTGCAGCCTGAGTAGAGGTCTTGTAAAAAGGGGAACAAAGCGACAGGACTATAGCATCAGTCAACAAACAAACAACTACAGAAAGAGAACAAGGTAGATGTAAGAGACCTAAAGGTCAAGAAAAGGTCGATCTACTTACACTTATAGTCAGAAGAATCTCATTTCCACTAGAAGCACACGATGGTTTGACAACTTTGATGGCCCCAGTCACAGGATTCATTTCAAACTTCTCTGTATACTGTGCGGGTTCAACTGAAGACAAGAGCAATGAAAGGGATTGCAAACAAAACTTAGTTTAAAATCTAATGATCAGTTCAAGTTCAATGAGATGCTTGTGAAGAACATTACAATGACTCCGAACTTTTGATTTCTATTCCTCCTGTGACCAGGACTGGATTGAAGGGAGAGCAGACGGGGCTACAGCCCCGGAGACTCCACAAGAAAGAGGCCTCCTTCACAAAAGAGATAAAAAAAATATATCCGAATAAAAAAAATAATTTTTCCCGTATTTTTACGGCTTTATTATTTTATTTTTTTTAAGGCTACCAAAACTGTGGTCATGAAGAAGTGTACGCTTGTGGACTGCTCAGATTAAGTCAATACAGCTCCGGATTTACGACATTGCGTCTACCAAGGACTATCCTCCACAAACTCAAGAATATACACTTATACACTTTTAAAAACTAAAATACGAGTATTGCAGCATATTACATATTTTGTTAATAAGGAAAGTGAGATTAAATGGACAAGAACTCTCTTTCTTTCTTCTCAACTAGAACATTCTTTTAGATCTATGTCCATTCATAAGTGGATCTTTAGTAACATTGTTGAAACATTGTATGGGCCACATCGTACTTTAATCCGGCCCTACCTGTGATATATGAAAATCAAATAGAACGCTATTTTATTTTCATATAATTTCTAATTGCAAAAGATACAAAACGCTAGAAATAAACTATTGAAGTATTAGACCTTTGTTTAAATTGATAGAACAGATGTAGATGCAGAAAATCTATGTTCTTTAGACTTACCTCTAGCTATGGAGTAAGTGATAGAACTATTCAATGTATCCCTGTCCTCTGCTTGTATAGGCGCTGGGTAAAGACGTAAGAAACCCTGAAATAACCAAACCACGATTTCTTTTCATTTATAACTTATCTGTTTTAGACAAATAACCAAACCACGATTTCTTTTCATTTATAACTTATCTGTTTTAGACAAATAACCAAACCACGATTTCTTTTCATTTATAACTTATCTGTTTTAGACATTTCTGCGAAATGATATTTCTAGTTCAATGTATACGAAAAAAATAAATATTGATACTAACTAAGAGAGAACTGTTAGACATTGGCTGCAGTCATGACGGAAGAAATGATCACAGTGATTGTTAAGTTTGGATAGTCAATGGCTCATTTTGTTTCATTTACACACACAAATGATGACGATGTGATATTGATTGCTATATTAAACAAGAAATATATAGCCTTTATTTACCAGGTATCCGCATTTAATGACTGTCTGAAAATAGGGTGTTGTACAGTAGTTATCAATTTTTGGACAATCTGGATAAATAAAGGATGGCCCCTGATCATCTGCGTCAGTTATTTGTATTGTTAGAATGACATACGAAGTTAAAGGCTCGGTGTTTCCGTTGTCCTGGAACAGTGAAAAAGATGCAAAAAGTTTTAGATTTCAAATCTTTTTTTTTTTATCAGAACTAATCCAAAAGAAAATGCGAACAAAAAATTGACTTACAGTAGCGGTTAGATTGAGTTTGAAATATGTTTGACCTTGAAACTGAAGTTCATCAAAATCTATTGATTTGAACAATATCACATGACTTCCATCTTGCGAAATTCGGAAATGATTTCGACCATCAACCTTAGAAAATGTAAAATATAGTCTTTTTAAAAATGAGAATGACTAGAGGTAAACACTAATGATTGTTTAGCCCTAAGTTAACTTGAACCATAGAATCATTGATTGTTGAGCCATAAGTTAGTTCGTAACTTTAGATCAATAACTTTGTAAGTACCTTTGAATCATTGATTGTTAAGCCATAAGTTTGTAAGTACCATTGAATTATTGATTGTTGAGCCATAAGTTAGTTCGTAACTTTAGATCAATAACTTTGTAAGTACCTTTGAATCATTGAAAGGTTGTAAGGAATAGCTTGTTATTCTTCCAGTGGCATCAGGATCATAGGCTAAGTGACGTAGACTAAACACGCGACTTCCAACAATGGAGGACTGGGTTAGAGAGAAAAACAAAAACACAAAATGAACAAATAAACTGACATGTTGAATTAGACAATCTAGACACATTTACCCACACTTTATCCCAGCACTTAATGACCAATACTTAATCCCAGCACCAAATGATCAACAATTAATCCATCACTAAATGACCAAGACAATGACCAACACTTAACCCCAGCACTAAATGACCAACTTCTAATACGTGCATTATTTAAATACTTCTAAGCTACAATGACTTAACTCACTAATACTTCTATGGCTGCTATAATGACTGACCTCACTAATACTTCTATGGCTGCTATAATGACTGACCTCACTAATACATCTAAGGCTGCTACAACGACTGACCTCTCTAATACTTCTAAGGCTGCTACAATGACTGACCTCTCTAATACTTCTAAGGCTGCTACAATGACTGACCTCTCTAATACTTCTAAGGCTGCTACAATGACTGACCTCTCTAATACTTCTAAGGTATCTACTATGACTGACCTCTCTAATACTTCTAAGGCTGCTACAATGACTGACCTCTCTAATACTTCTAAGGTATCTACTATGACTGACCTCACAAATACTTCTAAGGTATCTACTATGACTGACCTCACTAATACTTCTAAGGTATCTACTATGACTGACCTCACTAATACTTCTAAGGCTGCTACAACGACTGACCTCTCTAATACTTCTAAGGCTGCTACGATGACTGACCTCTCTAATACTTCTAAGGTATCTACTATGACTGACCTCTCTAATACTTCTAAGGCTGCTACAATGACTGACCTCTCTAATACTTCTAAGGTATCTACTATGACTGACCTCTCTAATACTTCTAAGGCTGCTACAATGACTGACCTCTCTAATACTTCTAAGGTATCTACTATGACTGACCTCACAAATACTTCTAAGGCTGCTACAATGACTGACCTCACTAATACTTCTAAGGCTGCTACAACGACTGACCTCACAAATACTTCTAAGGCTGCTACAATGACTGACATCACTAATACTTCTAAGGCTGCTACAACGACTGACCTCTCTAATACTTCTAAGGTATCTACTATGACTGACATCACTAATACTTCTAAGGCTGCTACAACGACTGACCTCACAAATACTTCTAAGGCTGCTACAATGACTGACCTCACAAATACTTCTAAGGCTGCTACAACGACTGACCTCACAAATACTTCTAAGGCTGCTACAATGACTGACCTCACAAATACTTCTAAGGCTGCTACAATGACTGACCTCACTAATACTTCTAAGGCTGCTACAATGACTGACATCACTAATACTTCTAAGGCTGCTACAATGACTGACCTCACAAATACTTCTAAGATATCTACTATGACTGACCTCTCTAATACTTCTAAGGCTGCTACAATGACTGACCTCTCTAATACTTCTAAGGCTGCTACAATGACTGACCTCTCTAATACTTCTAAGGCTGCTACAATGACTGACCTCTCTAATACTTCTAAGGCTGCTACTATGACTGACCTCTCTAATACTTCTAAGGCTGCTACAATGACTGACCTCTCTAATACTTCTAAGGCTGCTACAATGACTGACCTCACAAATACTTCTAAGGCTGCTACAACGACTGACCTCTCTAATACTTCTAAGGCTGCTACAATGACTGACCTCTCTAATACTTCTAAGGTATCTACTATGACTGACCTCACAAATACTTCTAAGGCTGCTACAATGACTGACCTCACAAATACTTCTAAGGCTGCTACAATGACTGACCTCACAAATACTTCTAAGGCTGCTACAATGACTGACCTCACAAATACTTCTAAGGCTGCTACTATGACTGACCTCACAAATACTTCTAAGGCTGCTACAATGACTGACCTCTCTAATACTTCTAAGGCTGCTACAATGACTGACCTCTCTAATACTTCTAAGGTATCTACTATGACTGACCTCACAAATACTTCTAAGGCTGCTACAATGACTGACATCACTAATACTTCTAAGGTATCTACTATGACTGACCTCACAAATACTTCTAAGGCTGCTACAATGACTGACATCACTAATACTTCTAAGGTATCTACTTTGACTGACCTCACTAATACTTATGTTGTATGGACGATTCATATCAAAGACTGGAGCATGTTCATTCACGTCATGGATGATAAGTTCCTGTTTAAACTGGAGACAAATGGATAGGGAAAAGCAAATTTACTTTCACATCTACAGCATAAAATGTAATATTAGTTAACATGACTTTCTCCATCTACACATCCTAATACATTTAGTAGTATAGTGTTGTTTGAATTTGTATATCTTGTTATAAAAACAAGATTACAAAGAGAGTTGTTGATTTCACACAAACCCGAAGCGGTCATCGGATGTCCAACTATGTGGCATCTGTTGGGTAAGCAATGCAAACAAAAAGCTTTTTTTTTTTTTGTTTGTTTTTTTAGCGGCCCCCGAAAGGGGAAAAGACGCTATTAGTTTTGTGTGATTTGTCTGTCCGTCCGTCCGTCTGTTTGTTCCTTTTAGATCTCAGAAACTAGAAGAGAAAATGAAAATCGGACATCATGATATTTTAGATCATTCAAAGTTCTGATGCAATGGCTACTTTTTTCTTTTCCAAAAGTGACCATCTAATTTTTAAAATTATATATGCAAGCAGATTTTTCAAAAAAAAAATACACCACTTTTTAATGAAAAACTTCAGGGGATGTAAGTTTTTTAAAAAGGTCACAGGGACTTCAATAGTAACTCAAGCGTCATCCATAGATTCGCGCATTAGTACCAAAAATTTACATCTAAGGTCACAATGGGAAAAGTGTGAATGGATCATGATAAAATATATTTTCCATTAATTAACTTACTCATTGAATGGAATACTGATTCAAATGTTGTTTTCTAAAAAAGAATTCTGATTCGAACTTCGTTTTAGTTATAGGTTTTTAAAATAACGAAATATTTTATAGCGCGAAGTTTTAACACATTGTTATTAAAGGCATATGCTTGACAGTGTAAATAAAACTTGTCTAGATATTATAAATGTATTAATAATTTGAATAGAATTTTAATTATTAAGGCAATAGCTTATCTTCTGACAGCTTAGGGGTGCAGATTTATTTATTATGTAAACAGTAGTATCTAATTAAGAAATAAATCGGATACGAAACAGCATTGTCTGCCATAGTAGATCTACAACATTACCCAGTACCAAAAGGCCTACTATTCCTGATCCTAACATTGGCCTAGGTCTAGTAATTTTAAGATTGAACGTGTAAAATCATACGAATTCTAGTTTAGATCTAGATTCTATATCAAGATTCTACATCTAGATCTAGTGCTATATCTAATTCTAGTTCTAGATTCAGACTTAGATCTAGTACTAGATCTAGATCAAAATCTAGTTCTAGATTCAAGAACTAGGTATAGATCTAGCTAGATCGAGATCTAGTTTGTATGACAAATAGCAATGGAGATATTAATTTTTTTTAAATTTTTTTTTTGCGAAGTGCAAGTCTTGTCCAAGTCTGTCATGTCATTTCTAGCTAGCTAAAGTAGGTCAAGAATTATTTTTTTCGTGTTGCCAATTTATCAAATTTTGTAAGAAGAAGAAATCTTTTTTAGTTTCTCTTTATTGCATGTAACTTGTTATTAATTTTTAATGCATGGATAAGGTTAATAATTATTATTTCAAAACTATAAATTTTCGCTAAATGAATATATGGAAATGCTGTGGCTGAGGGGTAAAGCACTTGGAACTGGTCCCGTGTTCGAATCCTGGTGAAGACTCTAGGTAGACCACTTCAGGTGCCGATTTTGAGTTTGTGTTTCCATACTGTCTTTGTAACCTTGTTTTATTTGTTTTGTTTTTTTTTCTTGATGAAAATCAGAAGCTATGAAGTACAAACTATCAAAAACCAAAATGTCCCATCCCTCTAGACGATGTAAACGTGGTCGAAGTGAGAGTGTAGCTGACGGGAATGTATGATTTGGGATTGGTTATGACGGCCTTATGATCGTATATTAGATCATGTCTTTGTTGATGAAGGTTGTGCTTGGGTTGTCGCCCCTAGTCCAAATATGTTCACGTAGTAGTTAAAATGATTACATCCCAGCCCAAATCTTGCAGCGAAACCATCAAGACATGACTCGAGAACCTACAACACGACCAGGCAAAGACTTTAATTAAATATTTTTAAATTTAGGGGGGAGGAAAGGGGGAAATGTTAACAAGATCTCCATATACTACAGTACAGTATAGTAAAAAACAACAACAAAGTTTATTCTAAAAATGTCGCGTCCCCTTTTCCAGCTTGTCTTCCGTCTTATTAAAAAAAACATGCATTAGTCACGTGTTAAGTACTGATGAAGCAATTAATTAATTTTTTTGGGTGGTGATGGGGAAAAATTAAAAAAGTGAAACTAGAATTCTCCGGGCCAGATGTTTGTGTGTGGTAGGTCAGTGTTGTGAAAGGATCTTGGTGTGTGTGTGTGTATGTCGCAGAGCATGAGTGTCACCCTTAAGTTACGCCCCTGTTCTGTACCTGTCCAGCGGTTGAATGGGTCAGCCTAGCGGGGTAGCGAGAGGTCAGGAATGCAGAAGTCAGTGGAGCGGCTAGGCCTGTTAGTGTAGGTTGTGAGGTAGAAACTAGAGATTAAAAAAAGTGCTGTATTCATAGAAAAGAAAGCTAGTCGAGTTTGTTACTTCAATGTTTTGTGGTGCATTAAAATTAGGAAGTCGTCACAGTCAGTACAAGCGTGTCGTTCTGATTCAACGGAACATTATGTTAGGGGAGCGAGCGTTAACATGGGAAAGGGGGGTATGTTCGGCCAAACTATTATGTGAACGTTTGATACTCAGGATGCAATCAAAAAAAAAAAAAAAAAAAAAAGGCTTCGGCCAAAAAGCATCCAGAGATATTAAAATATTTGAAGGGGCGGGAGTGGGGCGAACAGGGAGAGAAAGTAGAAAAACCAGAAGTGAGTGTCTAAATATAGAAAGCTTTTATCATTTTCAGATCCAAACGTGAGGTACATACGACGGACAGACAGACAGACAGACAGTTCACGCCAAATAAAGGCGGCTATATTAGCCGCGAAAAATTAAATAATAATTCACATTTCCTATTGAGAGCTTGCGGTCAATTTGACATTGAATCTATAGCTCAGCTATTACCAAAAGTAAAATATTAAAAAAACACACTACTTTAAAAAAATCTTATATTGAAAGAAATTGCATAAACTATTTTGAATCCATTATGTAATTAATTTGTGTAGATCTTGACTAACAATTGATACATTTGTGCGACTGGAAATCATGGGTCTAGTTACCTTATATAGCCAACCATTGAACGTACATTCTAGTGTAAATGGTAATGAGCCTTGTCTCTTGCCCTGTAAGAAGCAGCAGTAACAAACACAAATCGGTTGAATGAGTCATTCAAAGAAAAAAACAAACAAACTAAAAAACAAACAAGTCTTCTTGTAAAAACTAGAGTTTAAAAAAGTTTTTTTAACCTTCATAACGTTTGGTATTAGATTCTCTAGGCTCTTTAAACTCAGTGTGTTTAATTATTGAAATGTATGAAAGATATAATAATAATAATAATCTTTATTATCCGTAAGGAAATTTGTCTTACAATTTGTGCATTACACCAAACAAAAAACATTATAACTATAAGAAACCAAAATGTACATTCACACCAGACTCACTCATAATTTACATGTGACAAAGTTTATATCAGATTGTTCTTATTTAATGATTTGATTGGATTTGTTTTCATAATGGTTCTACTGACCAATGTTTTACTAATAGTTTCAATATCTGGAGACTTGGAGAATACAATCCTGGAGTGGTCATCATGAGATATGTCCAGTTCAAGATAACCCTCCAAGCCATCTTCAGTCAGAGTCCATTTCTCGCCCTGGTTGGTTGGCAGTTTCAATAGAGTAGAGCCTGTTCATGGAGATGATTCAGAGAGTCAGCAAGCTTTAACAAACAAATGTCTGATGCTACCAAACTTTTGTGCAAATATAGGCCTAGCACTAGGACTAGAATGTTGGGTTTGAGTTTTGAGTTTTTTTGGCACATCGGCACACTAGAATGTTGGGCTAGCCTCACAATCACGTAGTGTTACACCAAATACAGTTCTTGTACTTTTAGATCAGGGTTTCTCAACCTCTGGGTCGCGACCCCTTTGGGGGTCGATTGACATTTTGTCAGGGGTCGCTTAAGACCATCGAAAATATGGATTTATCTGTTAATTCTAGCTTGTAAAACTTGACACATACAAAGTTTTTTTATATTGGAATTGAATGTTTTTATTGTTCAATGTTGCAGACAACAGAATCAGAACTGATTTCAAACATTTCAATTGTCGCAGCAGAAATATTTGTAACATTTGAACGTATCGTTACGCCTGGTCGTGTTTTTTTTTTAAAGCTCTGGACTGGCGTCTGTAGGGTCAAGGGTCAGGGTTAATATTAAGATCTTTTTTTCTTTTTTTCTTTTTTTTTTTTAGGGTAGATCAGTTTTAAACATCAGTTGTCGAGCTCTCCACATCTACAGTAACGAAAGCACAGTTACTTATACTCATGAATCAAATAATTTACAATTGGGGGTGGGTTGGGATCGCGGCGTTATGAGGAATTGTAAAAAGGGGTCGCTGAGCAAAAAAGGTTGAGAACCGCTGTTTTAGATGGTGATGTTAGTGCAAACACTATTAAGTGGTATAAGAATATATTATTAATATCATTAATATATGTGTTTCTTTTTTTCCCCTTTTTTTCCATAAGTCAAAAGAAAATAACATATAAAGGGGAAGCAAGTTTTGTAAACATTTCATGAATTCCTTGGTTTTATAATAAGGTCTACAAAAAAATGTATATGGCATTGTGTTGTTTTAGTGGAACAAAGATTTGATAGACAGTGCTTCCTTAAGTAGAACCAATCTTAATGTGGTCTGGAGGGGAAACTACGAGGACTGACCATTGTGCTGGCCAGAAAACGAAACAAATTCTTATATCATCTGTTACATCATTTGTCGCCTAGCTAGCTATCAAGGAGACTCAGAGCAAAAGGCAGCACAGAAACCTTCTCCTAGATACCCCCTTCCCTCACGTATCTGATCATGCAATAGCATTCAAAATGGCGCTTTAAAAAAGCAATTCAAAACCATTTTATATTCGCGAATTTTGCAAGCCACAATGATGAGAAAGTGTTGAGAAAACTGCAGACTGGCCTTGTTGTAAATAACATGCAAATATTTCTCAAATATATATTGTAATGCTCTATAGAACTACCTACCTGGACTGGCATCCTCTTTTGTAAAAAGAAATGAGCTTTTGACTGTACACGGCTCTACTTTTTCTGGAGAAGATGAGTTACCTATTCAGAAATAAATGGATTCCTTGGTTTTTGAAGCAAGACATGTATGTATATCCAATAACCCAAGACAGGTGTTTATAGATTGAGCACTATTAAAAGTCTATGAAATTTGTTTGCTTTCTTTTAGGAAGCACTACAAAGTAACACTTTCCTCCGAACTGAAACTACATGATGTAAGAGACTCAAGGGTTTGTTTTGGTGTGGTGAGAATAGTTCTCTGAAATCATAAGCCTAGATTCTCTAATCAATATTGACGGTACGTATTCAATTGTTACAATCCATATTTAGATTACTTGGTCTTGTGGTTGTAGTTTATCTATTTCAAACTATTTTTTAATTATGTTAGTAACAGAAAAATTTGACATAGACATAGACATTAATTTGTATTGTCATGGTACGATTATGAATTTGGCGCGAAAAGTTGTTTGTTTCCTCAAAGGAGTAAAGTTTTGACTTTGAGACAATGACGCGACTAATAAAAACAAAACGATGATTTAAAGTGTAACGAAGTAGACACAGAATACCCTTGGCTGCTTTAAAGAGAGAGGTCGGCGTTAGTTTCTGAAGTAGATATTTAACTTAAAGACATTCAACGTTTCCATTCATTACGTATTAAACTTCTGGTTAGACATTGTTCATCAGCGTCGATTATTTTCTGCATTGTTGGCCTTTAGCCTACGTGGTTGCGCCTAACAATTCTTAGTGTTTATTGGCCTGGTCATGTGACACGTACGTTCCTAAGACCAGGACATAGAGCAATGGATGGAACTGATCAAGAACAGCTGGTTAGATGAAGGTAAAAGTCAAGTCACGATTGTGCCAGCTGGTTAGATGAAGGTAAAAGTCAAGTCACAAGGATTGTGCCAGCTGGATAGATGAAGGTAAAAGTTAAGTCACAAGGATTGTGCCAGCTGGTTAGATGAATGGTAAAAGTCAAGTCACAAGGATTGTGCCAGCTGGATAGATGAAGGTAAAAGTCAAGTCACAAAGATTGTGCCACTGCAGCTATGAATAAAAGGTGAATCTGTAGGAAAAGTGGCAACAATCATCTTTTCAATCTCTCTCTTTCTTTTTGTGTTCAAGACTTAATCATCTTTAATCTAAAAAATCATTAATCCGAATCAAAATCTCGGGCTAGTAGTGTGAGTACTTAGTGTGAGTACTTACTTTCTAAGACAGCAGCTGTAGAGAACACAATGAAGACAGTGAAACACAGCACTAACTTGACTAGTGCAGATTGAATTGTAGAAGTGGAAGGTAAGAATCCAATACAATCATTAGTAACGTGTAGTCCTAGACGACTTGTTTCCATGGTGTAGTACTCCTTGAAATAGTTCTGTCCTTCGGAATGATGTAGAATATAGAACTCTCTAGAAAGTGTCCAAGTAAAACTCAGTCCAACACTAATGTAGTTCAGTCCTAGATGTGAACATCACTGGTAGAGCACAAGGACACTAGCACAGAGACTAAGCCTGTTGTCAACTTTCTCTTCTGCTTTGTTGCATTTAGTATTTATACTCGTCCTCCATGACTGTGTTCTGATTCTGCCCTCCCTGCCTGTCATACAATGAGACGACTCAGAGATCCTTGTTTGATGGTCAACACTAACATTGGCTGTTTTGTTTGTCTGATATTTTCATGGCTCAAATGAAATACTTCCGACTGTCCAGGGGGGCCGCTCTATTTTAATCCTTCTAGCTAACATTTAATTCTGTTGAGTCAATACACGATTTTTTATCTCTAAAAGAAGCTCTTTGTTTTACGTTTGGTCATGAAACAAATAACTCATATATTCAGCAGTTATCTAAACTAAACTCTACACAATTGGTTTGGAATTCATCATTAAAATTCTATTTTGCGTTTCCCCAGTGGAACTAGTATCATCAGAATGTCTCCATTATCTGAGTGTCAATTGAACTGGCCTAAAAACCTTTAGAAAAACAAAATACAAGTAAATTGATAGAAGTCCTGCCGGATTCTTACCACTTCGAAACTATATGGAGTGAACTTGATGACTCCTGTGTGTTTTCTTCACTCAAATAAATGAAAAACTTATTCAACTATTAACATGACGATATGTTCCAACCAGTTCAATAATATTTTAAAGGTTGACAATGAAAACTCTACTTGAATGTACTAGGGCCTTCAAAACCTTTTGGTGAAGCAAGGAAAACATCAAGAGTATTTGCTCTGGAATCAAAGGAGGAGCTCTAATAGTGTATGCTTAGGAACCGGTCATTCAATATTTTGGGAACTATTTAAAAACTATTACATGGATTGAAGAGCGATCTAATCCAATTATAGGATAGTGCTTTGTTTTGAGGAGACAGTCAACAAATTGGATTTCTTTTTCTTTGTTTTGTTTCCTCTTTGGGAAATTTTCTATTTCTTTTTGCTCGATGTGTAAGAATATTGACTATTTGTTTCTATTGAGCTGTGTAGCTACATAACTAATAAGAAAAAAGCAAGGAGTATGGAGGTTAGAAACGAGATTAACTGCTAATGATGGAACTGTTTCTTTTTCTATTCACTTAGGAAACTGAAACACAACGTTTATCTGTGGGACAGTGAGATCACGTGTACAATTGGAAGAATTCGTTTGATAAAACAACAGTAATTTTAAACATTTCTAACCAATTAGGCTAATAATTAAAAAAAAACTGAAAGATACAACGGTAATGGCCACTTGAAGTTTATTAACTCTTCAAAGCATACAACAGATGTAACATTAGATCAATTTACCCGAACAAAGTCTGACATAGTGTACATACTGTAGTGCAACACAATCTGACCTTACAAGAAATCCATAGGTTCAGTTGAAAGCATATTTGGAAACAAATCAATGTATTGGGCGTATTTTCATTTCAGTAAAGTTAGCACTAGCGTGAAATCCTGTAAAAGAGTTCCAATTGACTCCACGACCAAATTCCTTGATACCCCAGATCCCGTTCAAGTTGGAAGTATGGCATGCGTTGTACCACCAACCTCCCTTATAAAGCATAGCACAGTTGTTGGAGTGGGCGTCATTGTCTCGATCGTAGGTACTGAACTTCATAGTATTGTGGATAGGAGAGAGGCTGTCCCCTGCACTGCCGGAGTAGCCGCCTACTATTAGCTTGTAATCTTCGGGTTCACCATAGATTCTAAACATAGAATAGGAAGCGAACTTTCGTTTGTCTTTGTAGACCATGTCAACCCTCATTTCGTAGTGTCTAAGGGATGTAATCAAGTGGATATTCTCATTCCCCAGGTAGAACTCTCCATTGTCAAAATCACCAAAACCATATTTGTAGTCTTGCCAATTTCTCGTGAAATTGACAGTGCCATCCACACGCCTCTGAATAACCGTCCAGCCACCGCCATCTGTCCTGGTATCACACATAACCTCAAAGCCGTCTGCTAAAACAACAACAGGTCTGCTGGTGCCTTTTGTTTTTCGTACATCCTTACAAGTCTGTGGAAATGATGGATTCAGTGTTCGATGAGACGTCCTCGTGGTTCTCACTGTAGGCCTGAGATCTAGAGTGGAAACATACATTGGTCGTATGTAGTAGTGTGTATAGAATTATAAGAAGTTATTTATTTGTATAAAATACATGCATTAACTATTGTTTATTGCAGTGACGTGCGTTGCGATTTATCTTTGGGGCAGGGGCAAACTGAGACACATATTATTTTCTTTAGTCATTTCCCAGTTAGTTTCCTCAGTATCCAAATAGGAAAGTATGTCTACATCTTTGAAGTTGTACATATTTATTTGTATTACATGTGCAATATAAGTTAAAGATTTTTCTGTAAGTTCTGCATAATTTAAAATAGCAGTTGTTATAATTAATTTTTCTACACAGAAGATTTACAGCACCATCTGTGGTAGTGCTTGGCAAAGTCTGAAATTTGAAACTTAACATTTACAGCACCATCTGTGGTAGTGCTTGGCAAAGTCTGCAATTTGAAACTTAGGTTTTCATCTGTTCGATCAACATCTAAATACAATGTTTTCCCGAGGGGGTACAGTGCATACAGATAAATCCAGTTACTTCCCATGGTTCAAAAGCTATTAATATGCTTCTCACATATATAACCTGCTGTGTATTGTCAAAATTCACACCCTTGAAAAAAAATATTCTTCAATACTGTTTGTGTAGCATTAGAATTCAATATTTATATTTATTCTTTAAAAGTTACAACAGATAGACTGTCCTTGTTTGGAGCATTATGCATAACTTGGACATCAAAGCTTTTTTTTTGGTATAGAATACAAGAAGTATACATTTATTTACGCTCTAGAAGACTGATAAGACTGCAGCATTATCTGCTATTATTAAACATGAATACATTACCCGTTAATTATTCTTTTTGAAAAAAACAACAGTTGTGTGGTTTTATTTTTGTTAAATTGTCACATAAAAGCACGTGTCACGCTTGTTGTCAGACCCTGCCTTAAAGTAAATGAATCTATTATAGGGCAGACAGTTTGTTGCGAACCGAGTAAGTTTGAGTTAGAGTTTTGAGTTTTTGGCACATCGGCACAATTCAGGCCATGTCGTGCCCGTAATCCCTTTTGTATGGCATCTTTTGACTTGTTTGAATGAAACTAAGAAAGTGATCCAATAGTTAAGCTTGCATTATGAATTTTACTTCACAGCTTCTGGATTTCATTGTGAGAAGAAACTAAAAGAAGGGCAGATACAGAATTTGGAGAGGAAGTAGGCGAATTGATTTTTAAAAAACTCACCCTATACCTATATATAAATGTTCATTCAAAAAATGTAGTGTTTCTGAACATTTTACTAGCAACAACAACACAGAAAAAAAAAAAAAAAGAGATCTCTAGTTTTTTTTTTTTTTTTGCATTTTGACTTTCAAGCTAATGTTTATTTATTGTATAAAAAAAGTGGGGGGGGGGATGAGCAAGGAGTGTGAGGGACAATCGAGGCACATGTACATATAGTTTTACATTTCTATATCATCTAATTAGTTTAGGCCCATTGTTAAAGTCCTATATTCGTTTGAAATTGGTTTCTACATCATCTAGACGTCTCATCATTATTAATGGTCATTTTCTTTTGATTGATGCTTAACATAGGCTCTGCAAGGTTGTTAACGTCAGAAGTGGTAATGGTCTTAAGTCCATCATTACCTATAAAATGCTTCCAATGGCATGCGTCTCAAATAGCCTCTGACAACCAGTCCAACTTCTGGCCTTCACATGTGGTTCTGAGCCTGGCGGAACCGTTACCACAGACAGGAGAAGGGGCATAGGCGAGCAACTGGCGCCTAAGCCAGTAAGCTTCGGGCAGGAGGGGCTCGTTAGCCTTGGTTGGCTACCCATCTAGGAGAAGGAAAAGTCTGAATCCAAACCTCCGCTGCCTTGCGGCTATACACAAACGCGGGAAAGGCTTCGGGAGACAACCCTGAGGAAAAATCAGGAGCTGGTGACCCTTAGGCAAATTGTAGCACACCGTGCTAGTCTGGCAGAGCCTGCGGCGCTACTGATCCCAAACTGTATCGGACCACATCACATCAGCTGCGGAGAGGGGGGAACTGCTGTGTGGGTGACATCGTTCCGACCATAAACAATGCCCAGGCTTTCATTTCAGTTTTTCTAAGCCCTAACCCCAAAAACTGGAGAGGACACTCCAGCTTCACCTTTGGCGTCGGCCAAACACGGGAAGTGGCAGTCACCGGTTATAAGCTCAGATGCTCAATTGACGTAGAGCAGGGCGTCAGGGGCCACTTTGGTCGGTGGGAGGGATCCTAGGATTCCAATAGACAGCTACCGCCCGCCTCAAGCTGGGCAGCCCCCAGCCAATAAGGTGCTGTCCCGTCATGCCTGTCTTACTCGTTTGGGTACTCGAGGATAGGACAAAATCTGAAAAGCAGGCACAAAGCCAATGTACCAGTCGACATGAACAAAAAAAGAGGAGAACCACTCTTAAACTGGGCACATGGAATGTGCGTAGTTTACAACTGTACTTAATGAAAACTTACCGGACATAGAAGATGCCAGAAAATGTGCGTAGTTTACAACTGTACTTAATGAAAACTTACCGGACATAGAAGATGCCAGAAAATCCGCAATAATAAACGATGAACTGTCCAGGTTCAAAGTAGACATTGCAGCCCTCCAGGAAACTCGTTTAGCCGACTCTGGTTCAATCAAAGAAAAAGACTACACCTTCTTCTGGCAAATCAAAGCCGAAATTGAAGTAAGGGAACATGGCGTTGGTTTCGCAGTTAAGAACACACTGCTGAACACAGTAGAGCTGAAGTCCAACGGGGCTCCTATCACTACGCCTTAACACATCTATTGGACACGTGACTTTGATAAGTGTCTACGCTCCTACTTTGAATTCCACACCAGAGGCCAAAGACATGTTCTATGACAACCTTTCGTCTTCTCTCAGCGAGATCCCAAATACGGAACAGGTTATTATCTTCGGCGACCTCAATGCACGCGTTGGATCTGACAACTCTGCAGGGGACAGCTATATTGGGCGTTTTTGTGTCGGAAAAGTAAATGAAAATGGACAAAGGCTTCTCGAGGTTTGCTCACTACACTCCTTCTGTCATTAATACCTATTTCAAGACTAAACCACAGCACAGAGTATCTTGGAGGCATCCTCGCTCCAAACAGTGGCACCAACTAGACCTAATCATGGTAAGACAAAAGTGCTTACAATTTTTCAAGCTTACCAGGTCCTATTACTGTGCAGACTGTGACACAGATCTCTCCTTGGTATGTTGTAAGATCAATCTTCTCCCTAAAAAAATCCAACATACCAAGCAGATTGGAAGACCCCAATCGGATGTAAGCAAGATGTGCCACCCTGATCTCCAGATACAATTTGCGGAATCTTTTGAACGCGTGTATAAAAATGTCTCTCGAAATACAGCAACAGAAAAATTGGAACACTTCAAGTCCACCATACAAAAGACTTCCCTGGAAATCTTTGGAAGAAAAATTACAAAACAAAATGATTGGTTTGACTCTAAATCAGCTATTTTAGCACCTGTCATCAGAGCAAAGAGAGATGCACTCGCTACATACAAGGCAAAACCTACCCAACGCAACCTGTTAAATCTGAATAAGCTAGAGCCAATGTACAGAGGACAGCAAGGATCTGTGCCAATAAATACTGGGTAGAGCTCAGTGAGAATATTCAGCTCGCATCCCAAGTGGGCAACGTAAGAGGGATGTATGAAGGAATAAAAAGGGCTCTCGGACCCTCCCAAAACAAGTCAGCACATCTTAAATCAACCACTGGTGATATCATCACAGACAAGTGCCAACAAATGCACAGATGGGTTGAACATTACTTTGAGCTCTACGCCACAACAAGCTCAGTCTCTGACTCAGCCCTTAAGGCCATCATATAATTACCTACAATGAACGAGCTAGACGAAATACTCACCCTGTCAGAGCTCAACAAAGCCATAGACAACATTGCTGCTCGCAAAGCACACGGATGCGATGGTATTCCCCCAGATCTTCTAAAACAATGCAAAACTACACCAATCCAACCTCTACATGAACTGCTCTGCAAATGTTGGCAAGAAGGTGCTGTGCCACAAGACCTGCGGGATGCTAAAATCGTTACATTGTATAAGAACAAAGGTGACAGAAGCAACTGCAATTACAGGGGAATCTCCCTCCTAAGTATTGTAGGCAAAGTCTTTGCTCGAGTGATACTTCCTTTGCTACAAAAACTCGCTGATCGGGTCTATCCAGAATCACAATGCGGCTTTCGCTCAGGGAGATCCAAGATTAACATGATTTTCTCCGCCGCCAACTTCAGGAAAAGTGCAGAGAACAAAGGATGCCTTTGTATATTGCGTTCATTGACCTGGCAAAGGCCTTCAATCTAGTCAGCAGAGTTGGCCTCTTTAAAATTTTACAGATAATAGGCTGTCCACCCAAGCTGCTAAATTTAATCGTATCTTTCCACCAAAATATGATGGGTACAGTGCAATTCAACGGTGCCAGCTCTGAAAGTTTCAGTATAAACAGCGGAGTTAAACAAGGATGTGTCCTGGCCCTAACCCTCTTTGGAATACTATTTTCACTGATAATTCACAACGCATTTGACAAATCCACCGAAGGCATCTATCTCTATTCCAGATTTGATGGCAAACTCCTAAATATTGCCAGACTGAGGGCCAAAACTAAAATCAGAACCACCCTCGTAAGAGATATGTTATTCGCGGATGACGCAGCGGTAGTGGCACACACACAAGTCACTAATGTCCCGCTTCTCTCAGGCCTGTAAAAAAGATGGCTTAACTATTAGCACAAAGAAAACAAATGTTATGGGACCACCTGCTACAACACCACCCTCCATACTCATAACGATAACAAGATGGACACCGTAAATGAATTCTGCTATCTGGGATCCACTATTCAAAATGACCTGTCTCTAGAAGAGAAGATAAAAAAAACACATTGGGAAGGCTGCCTCGACCTTCGCTAGACTCAGGCCAAGAGTTTGGGAAAACCAGAAGCTCACTACAGTGACCAAAAAGGAAGTCTACAAGGCATGCGTTATGAGTACACTGCTGTATGGCAGTGAATCATGGACCACCTACGCAAAGCAAGAGAGAAAACTAAACTCATTCCATTAGCGATGTCTCCGTAGGATCTTGAATTCACATGGAAAGAAAAAGTGTGCAATACTGAGATCCTTGCGCGAACAGGTATTCCCAGCATAGATGTAATAAAACGGGACCTCAAATCAATGAATATCAATACTGACCATTGGGAAGACATAGCTCTAGACCGCACCAGATGGAGAGAGACAGTGACCAAGAAAGCCACCTTAACCTGCGATATTTGTGGACGGGAGTGTCTCTCCAAAATAGGGCTCCACATCCACATGAGGAAGTGTGCGAGATGAACCAGAGTCATTCTACGACTAAAGGAGGCCAACAACAAAATTAGTTTTGGCCCATTGTTAAAATCCTATATCCCTTTGGAAATTTGTTTCTACATCATCTAGAGGTCTCATGGTCATTTTCTTTTAATTGATGCTTAAACCATTCATTTAATGACTTGACCCAATCTTTACATATTCATAAAAGGAATTGAAAAAAAAATGGAAGAGAGGGGACCGTGCTATACAGTTAGTGGCCTTGACCCTAATTCATTCTAGTTTAGTGTTGTGACCTCTCACTCACCTTCTTCAGCATGATGTCGTACTGTGCTCAACGTAACACTGACTAGTGAGCATGTGACCAGAAGACAGCCAATACAAGAATGTTTCATAGTTTTCTGATCTAATCTTCTTTATTTGACGAGGTCTATAGTTAATGAGACAAAATCAAAATTCGCTCTAGTTGTCGCTTTCATTTAGTGTCATTGTGTCGAAACATTAACTTAGCAATCAACATATCAAATGTTCACTTAGCAATCAACATCTATATTTAAAATTCTCTTCTTCCCTCAACAGTTTAAACGAGTAGTAAGAAGTAAAGGAAAGATCACTCTGCGGATAGTCCACGAGAAAACAAGAGGGGGGGGGGGAACACGTAGTCACAACCTAGCAGGGCAGGACCGTTGCAATATCACTCTTTTGTTTTAATTTCTACCTCACGTTAAAAAAAAAAAGGGGGGGGGGAGTAATCTACTCTGTAGTAACTATCGAGGCCACAGAGCACGCTCAAGTGTTTGGACACAATGGAAAGATCACTCTTTTATTTTTGCAACTAGGACGGAGTTATCCTAGGTAATTTAAGAGTGAAATAAAAAATTTTCGTCTATATATTTCAGGAGACTGGTATGAGTTTTCAAAAGATTTTAATAATTTCCGTATATTTCCAGGACTTTTTCGTATATTTTGCAATTTCAGGAGATTTCCAGGAGCTCCTGTTAAATTGACAGGATGCCGCGAGAAATCTGTTATAAGTTATAAAATGGTTTAATTTAATAATTTATACACCTAAAATTAGCGCGGGTCCTATAAAAGTGCTGGGCCCACTGCGGTCGCATAGGTTGCAGTGGCCTAAAGTTGGCCCTACAATATAGCGGCGTATGCTACGCCGCCGGTCGACTAGTATCAAATATTCACTTAGCAATCAACAGATCAAATGTTCACTTAGCAATCAACATATCAAATATTCACTTAGCAATCAACATATCAAATATTCACTTAGCAATCAACATATCAAATATTCACTGAGCAATCAACATATCAAATACACACTTAGCAATCAACATATGAAATACTCACTTAGCAATCAACTTATGAAATACTCACTTAGTAATCAACATATGAAATACTCACTTAGCAATCAACAGATCAAATACTCACTTAGCAATCAACATATCAAATATTCACTTAGCAATCAACATATCAAATACTCATTTAGTAATCAACATATCAAATATTCACTTAGTAATCAACATATGAAATACTCACTTAGCAATCAACAGATCAAATATTCACTTAGCAATCAACATATCAAATACTCACTTAGCAATCAACATATCAAATATTCACTTAGCAATCAACATATCAAATACTCACTTAGCAATCAACATATCAAATATTCACTTAGCAATCAACATATCAAATATTCACTTCGCAATCAACATATGAAATACTCACTTAGTAATCAACATATGAAATACTCACTTAGCAATCAACAGATCAAATATTCACTTAGCAATCAACATATCAAATATTCACTTAGCAATCAACATATGAAATACTCACTTAGCAATCAACATATCAAATACTCACTTAGCAATCAACAGATCAAATATTCACTTAGCAATCAACATATCTAATACTCACTTAGCAATCAACATATCAAATATTCACTTAGCAATCAACATATCAAATATTCACTTAGCAATCAACATATCAAATATTCACTTAGCAATCAACATATCAAATACTCACTTAGTAATCAACATATCAAATATTCACTTAGCAATCAACAGATGAAATATTCACTTAGCAATCAACATATCAAATACTCACTTAGCAATCAACATATCAAATATTCACTTAGCAATCAACATATCAAATACTCACTTAGCAATCAACATATCAAATGTTCACTTAGCAATCAACAAACCAAATCCGATAAAACATACTAAAGAATGGCCCTAAGCTTATTGAAATATGGGGCCCCTGATATGGCCCTAAGCTTATTGAGATTTGTGGCCCCTGATATGGTCCTGAGCTTACTGAGATTTGTGGCTCCTGATATGGTCCAAATCTTACTGATATAATGGGCCCCTGATAAGGCCCTAAGCTTACTGAGATATGGGGCCCCTGATATGGCCCTAAGCTTGTTGAGATATGGAGCCCATGATATGGCCCTAAGCTTGTTGAGATATGGAGCCCATGATATGGCCCTAAGCTTATTGAGATATGGGGCCCTAATATGGCCCTTAGCTTATTGAGATATGGGGCCCCTTATAATCAACACAAGGCAATAGTTCCTTTGTTCTTTCTTCAAAATGATTGAAAATATCTATGGAATCATTTTAGGAAGCCCCCCACATGCTAATATTATAAATATAGCTTATGTTTCTTATTGGTAAATTACTGTAAATCCTCCATTAAATTTAACTAGATCTAACTATAGATCTAAATCATAGTAAAATCAACCCTTAGCATATACAGATCTAGATATTATATTATAATTTTTATATCACAGACCAGTGACTGACCAGTCAGACCTTTATATTTTAGACCTAGACTGGATAACGGAAACAAATGCTAATACGATAATGATTAGATCACAGACCTATTTATATATATTGTTATGTATGTAACTCTTTTTCAAGCTGTAAGTAGTGTAAGGGAAGTCGCACGGAACATAGGAAAATCGATCTTTTCTGTCTAAGAAAAGTAATGATCGTTAGTTTTCAAAGTTTAGAAATAATGCAATACCATTTGTGGATTTTAAATAGAATACGTTATTAATCACAGAACTATATATTCAAACAAATCTATGAAATAAAGCCATTTCCTGTTTCCATTGAGATACTGTTTCGAAATTCCTAGATCGAAATAATTAAAGTCTGTTGATTTCAATCATCTTATTTACTTTCAAATAGACTGATTTCCTAGATCTTTCTACATTATGTATCTAATAATTGCAAAATAATAATTATGAGAAGAGAATGCTCTTATTTTTTATGTTCAATCATCAATGGACCTCATTCGCTAATCGTAAACAAACAACATTTAGCCACGTGATAATATGGATAAAACAACGAAAAAAAAAACTGTCACGTGACAGCCTCTGCGTATTACGTAATTTGTATAGAAGATATAGAGAATCACGTGGCTAAATGCTGTTTGTTTACGATTGGTGAATGAGGTCCATTACTAAATCTAGATCTAAACAAAAGAAACAACAACATTATGATTAAATTATAGATCTATGTTACATAGGTTAGGGTTGAAAAAAACACAACAATTTTACTTCTTGTAACTACTTTACAAAATAACGCCTTGTTTCAGCTTTAAAATTTTTTCACATTTATATGTAGATTAAATGTTAAAGATTTCCATATCCAGTCTAGGTATTATATATGTCTGTGCATTAGATCTAGACTGTAGACATCATCAAAATAGATGTAGATCTAGATGTAGAAAACAACGACTACATTTACTTGAGATGTTTAGATTTGGACTAGATATCTAGATGAATCATTTGTCGAGTACTTACAAGCTATATTTTTAGGCCTTTCCTTTTGAATGCTCACTCCTGTCTGTGTTTTTGCTTTTGATGTTCAAGGAAATTCTCTAGTGATCTTCCATTTTGAAAAGTTGGTGATGTTTCTAAGCTAGAGAAATGACGTTGTGCATATGTGTGGACTATTGAGGCGATTTGTGTTCGAGATTGTGTAAGGCATTTTTAATTCGAGTTGTTCCTTACCTATTAGGAAACATTCTATGGTTACCATTTCAATGTGGTAGGTGTACAAAATATGGGAAAGTTGATAAACAAAATAATTTCAATATTTAGAAAGACTTTCACTCTATGATTTAAAACTTCGGTATTAGATCTTGGCTTAGTAATAGAGACTAGATTCCTGAACCGGCCGACGTGTTGACAAAGTTAGAAATAACGCAGAATCATCTCCCTTGTTTATAATACTGTTATATGTTTTAATGTTTATTTAAATAAAATCTGTAGACAACCCTAACCTTAACCCCCCCCCATTCCCTAAACTTAACATCTAAGTTCCCTAACCCTAATTCCTACTCCCATAATCCTGTCAAGTAAAGACTGTAGCCTAACCTGAGCCTAATTCCTACTCCCATAATCCTGTCGAGTAAAGGCTGTAGCCTAACCTGAGCCTGATTCTACAGAAAAAGTTAGCAAATACTAAAAAGGTCAAAGATAGAAGATTATCTTGTTCGGGTCTTTAAGAAATAAAATGGCGTAGTTCAGAGAACAGTATATGGCAGGGGTGGGCAACCTTTTTCAACCAAGGGCCGCATTAACAAAATTTGGGGACAGGGCGGGCCGCATATATATATATATTTATATATATATATATATAAGAGTTAGTAATTTTTAAAACTAATTTTACGAATTTTTTTTTTTAAATTTTGCTATTGTCTATTTACATCCAACATTTCACCACGAATATATAGTAGTACTTGAGGTATATAACTGTTAACTGCATAATGTTCCGAAACCATGGAACTAGCTTACTAGTTGTTTTTCTTGTGACTACTGTCAAATTACCTTCAATAAGCATCGACCTATTCTAACACTTGATAATTTTCAAACAAAAAGAAAATATTGTTTAAAGATGAATGTGGTTCTATAAAATGTGAAAGTTTAAGTTTCTTAAAGTGTGGATATACAGCTTCTGGCACTCATGAAGCTCCCGCGAAAGAACTGACTGGAACTTCTATTTCAGGTCATAATTTGCTTGGAGGTATGTCATCTGGAGCTATATCAGCTTCTGCATTAAATGGTGAGCTGAGGGTATTGAAAACTGGTTTCGAGTTTTTGACGTCTTAAAATTTGCTTTAAAATTCCACAATCAAGGAATCCAAATAAGTCTTGTACTTTTCCACGATTTCCCTAGAAATAGTTTCACCTTTCAGCTAATGTAAAATGATAAAGCCTTAATTTCGCTTGCTGGCCTCAAGAAATGGAAAAGCTTTGTTTCAAAAGATTTAAGATGCACACACATTTCATGTGCAAGCAACCTGTTGCAATGCTTCCGATGATAAACATGAAGTCTGTCTTCAACTCCTCATTAGAAATATTAGGAAAAGGTCACAGTCAATGTCCTTCAAGGAACCTAACAATTTCTTCCTTGTTATTCCATATTGATTTAATGATTGGCCAGCGGATACTACTGTGTTACCGAACATCGGGATGTTTTAATTCCAAATCTTCACGAACTTTTCTGAACTTCCATTTCAGGCCAGCCTTGGATAATTGGAGGCCAGAGGCGAATGTAAGGGAACTCAGGTGAGTTCTTTACCACTTACATATGGCTCGATAATCTAGGGTATGATTCTCAATTACACTTGTCAATACTTGCTTAACTCAAATACGAACACTTAGTATACATCAACTCTAATTCCTTATATTCATGAATATCGATAATACTTTAATACTTAATAAAGCACACAATTATATCACTCTTATGAAATACACAAAACACCAGCACCCTACTCAGACCAGGTCAGCTCTCCAACTGTAGACTGACCGCTAGAAACCTAATTGTCCCCCCTTGAAAATCCCGTGATAAAAACAATTCAGACACCAACTAATAAAATAAACAAACACACACACAATCTCACATCTTACACGCCCACGCTCTTGACATCTCCCCCTTACTTCCACTAGATTTTCCCTGAAAATCTAAGTCTATATTATGTACACTAAAAAAAATTATTAATGACATTGTTGAAGTACAACATGGTTAAAAGAAATACTACTCAAAAATACACAGTACATCTTACTATGTTTACACAAGTAATTTGTTTCAATTCAACAAACTACACCCATGAGTTTAAGTATGAAATAATGAATACTTCGTTTCTATGCATCAACATTAATAAAATACATGAATTATCTTTCCATTTCCAAACAAAACAAGTTCATCAATAATAATGCATATGTAATAATAAAACTAATAATATAACTAAACTAATCTTCATCTGTTCCACTTGTCCAGTTCCTTCTCTTGTGACGTCAGGTTACAATGTAGGCTACTGTTTATTGTTTGTGAATATAGAGCTTAAGACTTGACTTCCGATGCTTCTCAATACTGAATGAGACGACGCGTGTTGTGCAAAGTACAATTAAAACACAAAGAGATGAACAGTTCAGTCAATTTAATTGAGCAATAATAATAATAGTAGTAGTAGTAATAGTAGTAACTTCTCTGACGAGACGATCATAGTTGAAAAAGTTCAACGTACATACTGGATTGCTGAGACGTGCACAGTCTGAAAACGTTACAATACCAGGTATGCTTCTGACAGAGACAATAATGTGAGTTCAAACTGTCAGCCTAGACAATGGGTCAGCCCAAAAGTTGTCTGTACCTTTAATGTGCTGAATTTCAAAGTCAAAGTCCATAAGGTATAATATCCATCTAGCAATGCGAGCATTGGTGGTTGCAGACTTGAGATACTTGAGATTCAGGTGATCAGTCCAAACAATGAACTTACGTGAATACAAGAAGTGTTCCAACTTCTTAATTCCCCATGTTAATGCTAACAACTCACGCTCCATTATGCTGTATTTACATTCACGTGGGAGTAATTTTCTGCTGAGGAAACGGACAGGATGCAATTTGTTTCCCACGTACTGTAGAGCAGCAACTGCAACAGCCTTGTCCGAAGCATCACACTGTAGATAAAAACATTTATCCGGATCAGGCAACATTAAAATGGGGTGAGAAGTCAAGTATCTTTGTATACGCTCCAATGCAACCTCCCCCTCCACAGTCTTAGCAACTTTAGAAGGGTGCCCTTTTTTAAGAATTTCAGTAAAGGGAGACAACAAGCTTGAAAAGTTTGGAATGAAGGAGCGATAATAATTGAGCAGACCTAATAATGATCGGGTTTCCTTCTTTGTTTTAGGGTACCGTAGCTGCAGAATCTTACTGACATTAGAATTTTCAGGCTGAAGAAAGCCTTGGCCTATCTTATGGCCTAGGAATGTAATAGTTTGGAACCCAATTAGTAACTTGTTAGGCTTAACAGTAATATTGAATTCTCCTAACCTCTCAAGCACCTGTCTCAATGAGAACATGTGACTCTGCCAATCAGTGTTGTACACACACAGATCATCAAAATAACAAACTACTTGTTCTAAACCTTTTAGCACTCTACGCATTGTTCTGTTAAAGAAACTAGGACTGTTTTTTAAACCAAATGGGAGATATTTGAATTGATAGTGTGCATTGGGTACTTTGAACGCTGTGTACTGCTTACTACTCTCTTCTAATGGCACCTGCCAGTAACCTTTCGTTAGGTCTAATTTACTAAAATATTTAGCTTTCCTTAGTGTGATAAATAGTTCTTCTTGATCTGGTATGACTTCTGCATCAAATTTTGTTATGGAATTTAATTGCCTATAATCAACAACTGGTCTCAAGGTTCCATCTTTCTTTTTGATTAAGATCATAGGAGATGCATAAGGCGATTCACTCTCTTCAATAATATTCATGTTAATCATCGACTCAATTTCTTCTTGTAGCCTTTGTCTCATCGCCATTGGTACATTATAAGGTTTTAAATTGACAGGCTTATCCGATGTTAGAGTTATTTTAAAGGGCTCCACTTTCGCTTTTCCTGGTACATCTGATATTACGTGTGCAAAGTCTTCAAGGAGTTTTTCAACTTCATTTTTCTGAGTTTGGTTTAAGTCTTTATTAATGGTTATTGCCCTTTGGTTTATTTCTCCATTTCCATGGATCATTTCCGGTAGTTTTAATTCTTCTATTTCATTATCAATGATTTGCCCTGTTTCATCATGGTCATATTCATCCACGACTCCAATAAATGCAGCAGACAAAATGTTACTCTTACAGCTACTGTTGGCAACATTGTTACTTGTTACTTCAACTGGGGTGTAATATTTGATTAATCTGTTTACATGAAATATCTTTGATTTGTTTCCTTTCTTTACTATGTAATTTAAGTCTGATAACCTCTTTTCTATCTTGTACGGGCCTTCCCAATATAATTTGAGCTTATCTCCCTTTTTTGGTTTCAACACTAATACCATTTCTCCTGTAGCAAAACTTTTTTTTACAGTGTTTCTATCATCTAGTCGTTTTTGTTCTTGCCTCGCTATGTCTTCATTATCACATGCAATCTTAGCTGTACTTTGTAGTCTTTCTTTTAATTCCTCAAGATATTCAAACAAGTTAGTGTAATTAGTGTCAACTTCTTTTTCTTTGGTCATAAGTTTCTTCAAAATTGCCATCGGCCCTCTAATTTTTCTTCCAAATACAAGTTCGTAGGGTGCAAATCCTGTTGTATCGTTGGGCAATTCTCTTATAGCGAATAATGCCGAGGCTAAGTATTTGTCCCAATCTTTAGATCGTTCAGAACACAGCTTTCTTAATATGCTCTTAAGTGAACCATGTAGGCGTTCTACGCATCCATTCGAGGCCGGGTGGTATAGCGTGGACTTGATTATCTTCACATTGAAGAATTTGCAGACTTCTGTGTATAAATCTGAACCATATTGAGAACCATTGTCAGAGAGAATGGCCTCTGGAAAACCAATCCTAGTGCAGACCGAATATAAAGCTTCTATCACAGTAGTTGTCTCTATGTTTCTCAACGGTACAGCTTCAGGCCATCTGGAGAATGTGTCTATTATAGTTAGGATGTATCTATGTTTACTTTCTGTCATAGGAAGAGGTCCAACCAGGTCTATTGCGATTTTCTTAAAGGGTACACCTTGTCTGTCCATCTTCCCCAGCACTGCTTTACCAGCTCTCCCTGGAACTTTTGCTCTCTGACATGGGTCGCAGCACCTTACCAACTGCTTTACATCTTTGTCGACCCCTGGCCAATAAAATTCAGAGTAGATACGAAGTTTTGTTTTCTTTACAGACATATGCCCTGCCAGTGGTGAGCTGTGGGCGTTTTCCAGTATTAATTTACGTCTGCACTTAGGAACAACTAAAAGATCTTTAACTACTTGAGGTTCTGTAAGGGACGTAACTGTCTTGTAAAGCAAGCTCTTCTTTCTGACAAACATAATACTTGCTTCTTTAGTCACTTGTGTTGTTTGCAGGTTGCATTTTCTCCATAGTGGTGCCAGAGTTTCATCTTCTTGTTGTTCCTTCTCTAGACTCCCTTCTATACTTGTTCCTATGATTGGCGTCTTTACTTGAGTTTCTTCCCTTTCTTTGTCCTTCATTCCTCTAGTCTCTACGGCTGACACGAACAGGCCTTTCACATTGCCTATTAACACATCAGCGACCGGCTCCGGAAATAGCACGACGATGAATTCTCCTTTCAGGTAAGGTGTGTCAAGCATTGCCTTTGCGGTTTTGTATCTAAATACTTGCCCGTCTGCTAAGCACAAGGAGCATTTCTCTGGCAAAATATCTTCTTCATTGACAAGTGTCTCTCTTACGGCGATAACGCTACAGCCGCTATCTCTCAGGATCGACGCCTTTCTTCCATTCAGCTTTCCTTCTTCTATGTTTAGTGATCCAATAGACTTGTCGTTTATAATGAAGTTAGCCACACTTTCTGGATTATGGTAGATCAGATTGCAAGTCCCTTGTCTATCAGGCAATTGCACCACGGCACATTCGGCTTGATTGGAGTAGTTCCTTCTAGTATCATTCCTATACCTTCCTTGGTTATTCTGGTACATTCCATTTCCATAGTTGTTTCTTCTGTTGTTAACTTGGTTGCTAAATGTGTAATTTGGCCTATTCCATCGCCCTCTTGCTCTGTTGTAAGAATTGCTATAGCGGGGTCTGACGAAATTTTTTCTGGGCTCATTGTATTCAATGTTTGGCCTGATATAGTTTGCGCTGCTAGGGCTGGTTTGGTAGCGGTAATTTTGCCTATTCAAATCTCTTCTGTCACTCACTGCGTTGGCCTGATAAATTCTCGATTTCTTGAAAATGCTTTTACTGGCGAAGATTATCTTTCTGTTCTCCAACAAATCAACTAGCTTTTCCAACGACTCAGGTTCTTTATCTAGGATCTCTTCTCTTACCTCCTCGTTTAGGGCACTGAGTATAGAGTCTTTCAATATTAACTCCTCCAGCTGTTCAAAGTTCCGTTCTATTTTCGCCGCCTCGCACCACTGTCGGAAGTTCTTTTGTAAAGCCACAAAAAATTCTCTTGGGCCATCTTCAATTGGGACAGTCTCATGCCATCGTTTTCTGCAGGCCTCCTCTGTCATTCCCACATAGTCTAGGAGTTCTTTTTTTATCTTCTCGTAGTCAGTGCAGTCCACTAATCTTCTCTGTGTCAGGAATTGCCTTAGTTTAGGTGTTATTTTCTCCTGCAGCTGTGCCACCCAGTCTTCTTCTAAAACCTTGTCTCTCCTAGCTGCCATTTCGAACATGTCGAGGTAACAAGGTAGATCTTCTGTTGTCATGGCAGGGAAACCTTTACTCAGTCTTGGTCTCTGGGCCGTGACTCCGGTTGTCGCGCTTGATTGTGTTTTATTTTTTTCCTGGGCAATTAGTAAGTCAAGTTTCTTCATTTCTCTTTCGTGTTCCCTTTCTTTCTCTTTCTCCTGTCTTTCTTTGTCTTTCTCCTGTCTATCTTTCTCTTTTTCCTCCAATTCCAGTTCCTTTAATCTTATCATCTGTTGCAGCTTGGACATTTCTCTTTCCTCCACCCTCTCAGATCTTTCTCTTCTCTGTTTCTCTGCCTCACTCTCCTTTTCCATGTTTTACTTTCTATTCCTTATAATACACAGCACTCAGTACGTTTGCTACACTAAGTTTTACAGAAAATTTTAAATCCCGGACGATTCACACACCAACTAATAAAATAAACAAACACACACACAATCTCACATCTTACACGCCCACGCTCTTGACAGCGAAGTGAAAAATACAAAATAAGGTGACACAAAACTAAAATTATGGAATTAAAAACCTAGTGTACTTCCAACACTAACATGGAGTTCAAGTTTCGCTATTCCTTCTGTATAATATTAAATTGAATATCCTGTGTGAGGTCCCCAACAATCATTGACCTGGGATGCTGCATACTTGGTCTAGGTACGGCCCTAAGTTAGACATATGACTACAATTTACGTTTTCCCTTAATTTGTTCGAATTCAATGTAATTTTGTGTAAACTTTCGTGTTACTAATTTATGGTTGGAATATTTTCCTTATTTTATTAAAAAAAGGCTGTTTTTTCTCAGTCAAAGCTCCATCATTTGTTACCCTTTCCATTTGTACAAGCCAAACCAACTTTTTCAACACAATTCTTCAAAGCATTGAATAAATACTAGACTGGGCTTTACTGAATTCATCGAAATATTGCTATTAAATATAATCTTCGTTTACTTTAAACTTTTTAGAATGACGTTTAGAGACAATGTTTCTTTAGCCTCTTCATTATAAGTGATAAGAATCAAAAGTTTCAACAATTTCTATAGATATTTACAATTATTTATTTTTAATATATTTGCACTTTTATATGTGTAATGTGTGGGCACACATGATTTATTTAGGTTTCCGCTAAAAGGTGGTCGACGTAACAAAGGCGCCAGAAGGAAACGCTTCAGAGACCAGCTAAGGCGTCAACTTGCCTTGGCTGACATAGAAGAGAGCACCTGGTTGCATGCGGCCTCAGAACGTGACAGCTGAAGGTCACTCACAAAGGCCGCTGGATACACAGTTGAGCCCAAAAGAAAATCCGCTGCCGAGGACAAACGCAGACGGCGGAAAGAAAATCTGCGGACAATGGTTATGCTTGCCCTGGATGTGACAAGGGCTGCGCAGACAGGGGAAATACTGCATTCCTCAATGATCTTCGGACTCGATGACAAGCCTATGTGGTAACAGTGTATTAAATTTAAAAATATATATCAAAAACTTTTTGTTTCGAGATAAAACAAATGACAAATTTGTGATCTGTGTTAATACGAATACTTCAAATTATTTAGAAACTTGAGTCCTGGTATCTAGTCTCCTTTCCTAATACCCAAAATTCTTTCAAAACAAAATGGCAGCTAAATGGCTAGGTATACTAGGATCAGGTGCTAGTGATTTCTTTTGATTTTGATTCTCTGTTCATGCTCGGGACTGGCATTCTCGGGCAACCTTTCCGGCTCTCCCTCAACGGAGTGTCTCTCAGCATGGAAAAGTAACCCAAGTACCTTTAACTTTAGATCGCAAACTAAAAATGTGTGAGCACATCCAGGATGTTGTAAGAAAGGCCTCAGGGAAACTTGCATTATGCGGAAGCTGGCATCCACGAAGTGGGGAGCCCGAGCAGACATGCTCCGATCACTGTATTTAGGAGCAGTCCGATCACAGATAGACTACAGCCTAGATGAATACAGCCTGGATGAATACCTCCCAGCTAGAAAACTAGTGGATGGTTGGAGATCCAGAAGACGTATCCAGATGCAGTCTTTTATGCATCATGCCACTAGACTATCTGATAAAGCTGGCCTCTCCACCAACCGACAAAACATTCAACGTTTTCATCCGCTTCCCCCTTGGTGTCGCCCTACGACCCCAGACATACGTTTGAAACTAGTAGACCCTAATGCAACTAAGCAAAGTCGTTCATCTAACGACATTCAAATTCTAGCATTGGAGACATTAATACCTTCAAGCCCAGTGCTATTATTGCATACACTGATGGGTCGGCATCGATAGATTCTTGGAAGAGCAGGCTATGGAGCCTACATCGACTTTCTTGGCTCTCACTCAGTCAAAATCTTTGGAACATGTGGTAGTGTTTGCAGTTTCGATGCGGAGACCATGGCAGTCTGTAAAGCCTTAAAAGTCATTGACTCTAAAATCGGTGAGGGACATTTGAGGGCAACACAGATTGTTGTGGTCACTGACTCAAAATCTGTACTACAGGCTTTGCAGGCTTTACAGACTTTGCAAAGCCCCGGACCATGGCCTCCCAATATCGACACTGTCATCATGGTTTCACACAACATAAAACAACGCTATTACCCTGTAATAATGAAGTAGGTACCGAGTCACATAGGTGTGACTGGCAACACTATTGCAGACTCCCATAATTCAAAAAACAGAAATGGAAAAGTGGTTTGAGTGTTGGGACAAGTCCCAAAAAAGCCCGTGGAGTCTGGGAGCGCATGAGGCGCCCTGACCGCACTTCCCCGTGGTGGAGGCTGTCCAGGCCTGAGCATGCTATTATAGCACAGTGCAGGACAAGTCATTGTCCTGTTGACTCATATTTCTCACGGCTATGGCCAGATTTCGATTCACGGTGTCCCCGCTGCTGGAAAGAAGAGGAAACCGAGCCTCATATTCTGTTTGACTGCCCCAGACTTACTGATCTCCGCCTCTACAGGTTTGGGAAACCAAAAATTCTCGACCTGTATGGCGACATTTATGCACTACGCAAGACAGCAGGGTTTCTGTCCAGGGCTTTTGCAAGAGAGGATTTAAGCCTCTCAAGCCCTCACTCAAATGGAGTTTGATGATGATGATGATGATTGATTTCTTTTTGCTTAGTTAGCAACAGTGAGGTTCAATGTAGCGCCCTTGACCTTTTTGAGTTCCTCCTGAACATCTTCAATCAACTCAATCTATTGGAGTTGTCAAGTTTAACATTGGAAGCATTTAATAAATTTCCAATAACAGAAAGTGTTACATTTCAGTTGGCCTATGCCCTTTTCAACAAGAATGGTGGATGCAAAAAGAAAAACTTTGGTCTATCAAAGCGATGAACTAGTCTCAACATTTCAACCTATAGCCTACATTGAGATCTTCAATTTATTGAGAAATTGCTAAGGGAAAAAGGCCGGTTATTTAAACAACGTATTGACTCTAAGGATATGAAGACAGTTTGCAAATCCGAGATTTTCATAAATGGAGGCAAATCCATAAATATCAATCTTGTTGGTATATCTGGTGTACAGAATGGGAAAGTCTTGGATATGCGGAGTATTGGAATCAACCACAGGACCATTTTTGCTGCACTGTTCAGCAGTGTACAAGTCAAATTCTAAGCTTCTAGCACAGTGGTGGCCAAATTACGGACGCGAACCACATGCGGAGTGTTTTATGCGTCCCACAGACACCTACTGAAATCAGGAGTGCTCACAGTATATACATAAAAAATGCTAATATATTAAAAATAATTCTAACTATCTCTATAAATGATTGAAACTGTCTCATAATAAAAAGTTTCAAGTATACGAAGATTATTCTTATTCGCTTTACTTCAATACACTGAATCCTTAAGTATTTCCACTGAGTAAAAATGTATTAGTTTTAAACTTTCACATACCGGTACAATGGAATCTGATTGATCACTATTGGCGAAACTTTTTTCTGTAAACGATCACTTCGCATATTTTCTCCCTATCCGGCTATCTGTGGTGTGGCATCAGGTCTATGGTGTGGCATCAAAACTGTGGTGTGGTATCAAATTTGTGGTGTGGCATCAGGTCTATGGTGTGGCATCAAGTCTGTGGTGTGGTATCAGGTCTGTGGTGTGGTATCAAATCTGTGGTGTGGCATCAGGTCTGTGGTGTGGTATCAAATCTGTGGTGTGGCATCAGGTCTGTGGTGTGGCATCAAGTCTGTGGTGTGGCATCAAGTCTGTGGTGTGGCATCAGGTCTGTGGTGTGGCATCAAGTCTGTGATGTGGCATCAGGTCTGTGGTGTAGCATCAAATCTGTGGTGTGGCATAAGGTCTGTGGTGTGGCATCAAGTCTGTGGTGTGGCATCAGGTCTGTGGTGTGGCATCAAGTCTGTGGTGTGGCATCAGGTCTGTGGTGTGGTATCAAATCTGTGGTGTGGCATCAGGTCTGTGGTGTGGCATCAAGTCTGTGGTGTGGTATCAAGTCTGTGGTGTGGTATCAAGTCTGTGGTGTGGCATCAAGTCTGTGGTGTGGCATCAAGTCTATGGTGTGGCATCAAGTCTGTGGTGTGGAATCAAGTCTGTAGTGTGGCATCAAACCTGTGGTGTGGTATCAAGTCTGTGGTGTGGTATCAATTCTGTGGTGTGGTACAAGTCTGTGGTGTGGCATCAATTCTGTGGTGTGGCATCAAGTCTGTGGTGTGGCATCAGGTCTATGGTGTGGCATCAGGTCTGTGGTGTGGCATCAAGTCTGTGATGTGGCATCAGGTCTGTGGTGTAGCATCAAATCTGTGGTGTGGCATAAAGTCTGTGGTGTGGCATCAAGTCTGTGGTGTGGCATCAGGTCTGTGGTGTGGCATCAAGTCTGTGGTGTGGCATCAGGTCTGTAGTGTGGTATCAAATCTGTGGTGTGGCATCAGGTCTGTGGTGTGGCATCAAGTCTGTGGTGTGGTATCAAGTCTGTGGTGTGGTATCAAGTCTGTGGTGTGGCATCAAGTCTGTGGTGTGGCATCAAGTCTGTGGTGTGGCATCAGGTCTGTGGTGTGGCATCAAGTCTATGGTGTGGCATCAAGTCTGTGGTGTGGAATCAAGTCTGTAGTGTGGCATCAAACCTGTGGTGTGGTATCAAGTCTGTGGTGTGGCATCAATTCTGTGGTGTGGTACAAGTCTGTGGTGTGGCATCAATTCTGTGGTGTGGCATCAAGTCTGTGGTGTGGCATCAGGTCTATGGTGTGGTATCAAATCTGTGCTGTGGTATCAAGTCTATGGTGTGGCATCAAGTCTGTGGTGTAGCATCAAGTTTGTGGTGTGGCATCAAGTCTGTGGTGTGGCATCAAGGCTGTAGTGTGGCATCCAGCCTGTGGTGTGGTATAAAGTCTGTGGTGTGGCATCAATTCTGTGGTGTGGTACAAGTCTGTGGTGTGGCATCAATTCTGTGGTGTGGCATCAAGTCTGTGGTGTGGCATCAAGTCTGTGGTGTGGCATCAGGTCTGTGGTGTGGCATCAAGTCTGTGATGTGGAATCAGGTCTGTGGTGTAGCATCAAATCTGTGGTGTGGCATAAGGTCTGTGGTGTGGCATCAAGTCTGTGGTGTGGCATCAGGTCTGTGGTGTGGCATCAAGTCTGTGGTGTGGCATCAGGTCTGTGGTGTGGTATCAAATCTGTGGTGTGGCATCAAATCTGTGGAGTGGCATCAAGTCTGTTGTGTGGTATCAAGTCTGTGGTGTGGTATCAAGTCTGTGGTGTGGCATCAAGTCTGTGGTGTGGCATCAAGTCTGTGGTGTGGCATCAGGTCTGTGGTGTGGCATCAAGTCTATGGTGTGGCATTAAGTCTGTGGTGTGGAATCAAGTCTGTAGTGTGGCATCAAACCTGTGGTGTGGTATCAAGTCTGTGGTGTGGCATCAATTCTATGGTGTGGTACAAGTCTGTGGTGTGGCATCAATTCTGTGGTGTGGCATCAAGTCTGTGGTGTGGCATCAGGTCTATGGTGTGGTATCAAATCTGTGCTGTGGTATCAAGTCTATGGTGTGGCATCAAGTCTGTGGTGTAGCATCAAGTTTGTGGTGTGGCATCAAGTCTGTGGTGTGGCATCAAGGCTGTAGTGTGGCATCCAGCCTGTGGTGTGGTATAAAGTCTGTGGTGTGGCATCAATTCTGTGGTGTGGTACAAGTCTGTGGTGTGGCATCAATTCTGTGGTGTGGCATCAAGTCTGTTGTGTGGCATCAGGTCTGTGGTATGGCATCAAGTCTGTGGTGTAGCATCAGGTCTTTGGTGTGAAATCAAGTCTGTGGTGTGGCATCAGGTCTATGGTGTGGTATCAAATCTGTGCTGTGGTATCAAGTCTATGGTGTAGCATCAAGTCTGTGGTGTGGCATCAAGTTTGTGGTGTGGCATCAAGTCTGTAGTGTGGCATCCAGCCTGTGGTGTGGTACAAGTCTGTGGTGTGGCATCAATTCTGTGGTGTGGTACAAGTCTGTGGTGTGGCATCAATTCTGTGGTGTGGCATCAAGTCTGTGGTGTGGCATCAGGTCTGTGGTGTGAAATCAAGTCTGTGGTGTGGCATCAGGTCCATGGTGTGGTATCAAATCTGTGCTGTGGTATCAAGTCTATGGTGTGGCATCAAGTCTGTGGTGTGGCATCAAGTTTGTGGTGTGGCATCAAGTTTGTGGTGTGGCATCAAGTCTGTGGTGTGGTATCAAGTCTGTGGTGTGGCATCAGGGCTGTTGTGTGGTATCAAGTCTGTGGTGTGGTATCAAGTCTGTGGTGTGGCATCAGGTCTGTGGTGTGGTACAAATCTGTTGCGTGGCTTCAATTCTTTTGTGTGGCATCAATTCTGTGGTGTGGCATCAGGTCTATGGTGTGGAATCATTTCTGTGGTGTAATACAAAGTCTGTGGTGTGGTATCAAGTCTGTGGTGTGGCATCAAGTCTGTGGTGTGGTATTAAGTCTGTAGTGTGGCATTAAATCTGTGGTGTGGCATTAGGTCTATGGTGTGGTATCAAATCTATGCTGTGGTATTAAGTCTATGGTGTGGCATCAAGTCTGTGGTGTGGTATCAAGTCTGTGGTGTGGCATCAAGTCTGTGGTGTGGCATCAAGTCTGTGGTGTGGTATCAAGTCTGTGTTGTGGCATCAGGTCTATTGTGTGGTATCAAGTCTGTGGTGTGGCATCAAGTCTGTGGTGTGGCATCAAGTCTGTGGTGTGGCATCATATCTGTGGTAAGGCATAAGGTCTGTTGTGTGGCATCACGTCTGTGGTGTGGTATCAAGTCAGTGATGTGGCATCAAGTATGTGGTGTGGTATCAAGTCTGTGGTGTGTCATCAGGTCTGTGGTGTGGTATCAGGTTTGTGGTGTGGCATCAAGTCTGTGGTGTGGCATCAGGTCTGTGGTGTGGTTTGAAGTCTGTGGTGTTTTATCAAGTCTGTGGTGTAGCATGAAGTCTGTTGTGTAAAATCAAGTCTTTGTGTGGTATCAAGTCTGTGGTGTGGTATCAAGTATGTGGTGTGGCATCAAGTCTGTGGTGTGTCATCAGGTCTGTGGTGTGGTATCAGGTTTGTGGTGTGGCATCAAGTCTGTGGTGTGGCATCAGGTCTGTGGTGTGGTATGAAGTCTGTGGTGTGGCATCAAGTCTGTGGTGTAGCATGAAGTCTGTTGTGTAAAATCAAGTCTTTTGTGTGGTATCAAGTCTGTGGTGTGGTATCAAGTATGTGGTGTGGCATCAAGTCTGTGGTGTGCCATCAGGTGTATGGTGTGGCATCAAGTCTGTGGTGTGGCATCAAGTCTGTGGTGTGGCATCAAGTCTGTAGTGTTGCATCAAGCCTGTGGTGTGGTATCAAGTCTGTGGTGTGGCATCAATTCTGTGGTGTGGTACAAGTCTGTGGTGTGGCATCAATTCTGTGGTATGGCATCAAGTCTGTGGTGTAGCATCAGGTCTGTGGTGTGAAATCAAGTCTGTGGTGTGGCATCAGGTCTATGGTGTTGTATCAAATCTGTGCTGTGGTATCAAGTCTATGGTGTGGCATCAAGTCTGTGGTGTGGCATCAAGATTGTGGTGTGGCATCAAGTCTGTGGTGTGGCATCAAGTCTTTAGTGTGGCATCCAGCCTGTGGTGTGGTACAAGTCTGTGGTGTGGCATCAATTCTGTGGTGTGGTACAAGTCTGTGGTGTGGCATTAATTCTGTGGTGTGGCATCAAGTCTGTGGTGTGGCATCCGGTCTGTGGTGTGAAATCAAGTCTGTGGTGTGGCATCAGGTCCATGGTGTGGTATCAAATCTGTGCTGTGGTATCAAGTCTATGGTGTGGCATCAAGTCTGTGGTGTGGCATCAAGTTTGTGGTGTGGCATCAAGTTTGTGGTGTGGCATCAAGTCTGTGGTGTGGTATCAAGTCTGTGGTGTGGCATCAGGGCTGTTGTGTGGTATCAAGTCTGTGGTGTGGTATCAAGTCTGTGGTGTGGCATCAGGTCTGTGGTGTGGAATCAAGTATGTGGTGTGGCATCAAGTCTGTGGTGTGGCATCAAGTCTCTAGTGTGGGAGCAAGCCTTATGTGTTGTATCAAATCTGTGGTGAGGCATCAATTCTGTGGTGTGGTACAAATCTGTTGCGTGGCTTCAATTCTTTTGTGTGGCATCAATTCTGTGGTGTGGCATCAGGTCTGTGGTGTGGAATCATTTCTGTGGTGTAATACAAAGTCTGTGGTGTGGTATCAAGTCTGTGGTGTGGCATCAAGTCTGTGGTGTGGTATCAAGTCTGTAGTGTGGCATTAAGTCTGTGGTGTGGCATCAGGTCTATGGTGTGGTATCAAATCTATGCTGTGGTATTAAGTCTATGGTGTGGCATCAAGTCTGTGGTGTGGCATCAAGTTTGTGGTGTGGCATCAAGTATGTGGTGTGGCATCAGGTCTGTGGTGTGGAATCAAGTCTGTGGTGTAATACAAAGTCTGTGGTGTGGTATCAATTATGTGGTGTGGCATCAAGTCTGTGGTGTGGTATCAAGTCTGTAGTGTGGCATCAAGTCTGTGGTGTGGCATTAGGTCTATGGTGTGGTATCAAATCTATGCTATGGTATCAAGTCTATGGTGTGGCATCAAGTCTGTGGTGTGGCATCAAGTCTGTGGTGTGGCATCAAGTCTGTGGTGTGGTATCAAGTCTGTGATGTGGCATCAGGTCTGTTGTGTGGTATCAAGTCTGTGGTGTGGCATCAAGTCTGTGGTGTGGCATCAAGTCTGGGGTGTGGCATCATATCTGTGGTAAGGCATAAGGTCTGTGGTGTGGCATCACGTCTGTGGTGTGGTATCAAGTCAGTGATGTGGCATTAAGTCTTTGGTGTGGCATCAGGTGTATGGTGTGGCATCAAGTCTGTGGTGTGGTATCAGGTATGTGGTGTGGCATCAGGTCTGTGGTGTGGCATCACGTCTTTGGTGTGGTATCAAGTCTGTGGTGTGGCATCAGGTCTGTGGTGTGGTATCAATTCTTTGTGTGGCATCAGGTCTGAGGTGTGGCATCAAGTCTGTGGTGTGGCATCAGGTCTGTGGTGTGGTATCAAGCCTTTTGTGTGGCATCAGGTCTGTGGTGTGGCATCAAGTTTGTGGTATGGCATTAGGTCTTTTGTGTGGTATCAGGTCTGTTGTTTGGCATCAAGTATGTGGTGTGGTATCAAGTCTGTGGTGTGTCATCAGGTCTGTGGTGTGGTATCAGGTTTGTGGTGTGGCATCAAGTCTGTTGTGTGGCATCAGGTCTGTGGTGTGGAATCATATCTGTGGTAAGGCATAAGGTCTGTGGTGTGGCATCACGTCTGTGGTGTGGTATCAAGTCTGTGATGTGGCATCTGGTCTGTTGTGTGGTATCAAGTCTGTGGTGTGGCATCAAGTCTGTGGTGTAGCATCAAGTCTGTGGTGTGGCATCATATCTGTGGTAAGGCATAAGGTCTGTGTTGTGGCATCACGTCTGTTGTGTGGTATCAAGTCAGTGATGTGGCATCAAGTATGTGGTGTGGTATCAAGTATGTGGTGTGTCATCAGGTCTGTGGTGTGGTATCAGGATTGTGATGTGGCATCAGGTCTGTGGTGTGGTATGAAGTCTGTGGTGTGGTATCAAGTCTGTGGTGTAGCATGAAGTCTGTTGTGTAAAATCAAGTCTTTTGTGTGGTATCAAGTCTGTGGTGTGGTATCAAGTATGTGGTGTGGCATCAAGTCTGTGGTGTGTCATCAGGTCTGTGGTGTGGTATCAGGTTTGTGGTGTGGCATCAAGTCTGTGGTGTGGCATCAGGTCTGTGGTGTGGTATGAAGTCTGTGGTGTGGCATCAAGTCTGTGTTGTGTCATCAGGTCTGTGGTGTGGTATCAGGTTTGTGGTGTGGCATCAATTCTGTGGTGTGGCATCAGGTCTGTGGTGTGGAATCAAGTCTGTGGTGTAATACAAAGTCTGTGGTGTGGTATCAATTCTGTGGTGTGGCATCAAGTCTATGGTGTGGTATCAAGTCTGTAGTGTGGCATCAAGTCTGTGGTGTGGCATTAGGTCTATGGTGTGGTATCAAATCTATGCTGTGGTATCAAGTCTATGGTGTGGCATCAAGTCTGTGGTGTGGCATCAAATCTGTGGTGTGTCATCAGGTCTGTGGTGTGGTATCAGGATTGTGGTGTGGCATCAATTCTGTGGTGTGGCATCAGGTCTGTGGTGTGGAATCAAGTCTGTGGTGTAATACAAAGTCTGTGGTGTGGTATCATTTCTGTGGTGTGGCATCAAGTCTGTGGTGTGGCATTAGGTCTATGGTGTGGTATCAAATCTATGCTGTAGTATCAAGTCTATGGTGTGGCATCAAGTCTGTGGTGTGGCATCAAGTCTGTGGTGTGGCATCAAGTCTGTGGTGTGGTATCAAGTCTGTGATGTGGCATCAGGTCTGTTGTGTGGTATCAAGTCTGTGGTGTGGCATCAAGTCTGTGGTGTGGCATCAAGTCTGTGGTGTGGCATCATATCTGTGGTAAGGCATAAGGTCTGTGGTGTGGCATCACGTCTGTGGTGTGGTATCAAGTCAGTGATGTGGCATCAAGTCTGTGGTGTGGCATCAGGTGTATGGTGTGGCATCAAGTCTGTGGTGTGGTATCAAGTCTGTGGTGTGGCATCAGGTCTGTGGTGTGGTATCAAGTCTTTGTGTGGCAAGAGGTGTCTGTGGTGTGGCATGAAGTCTGTGGTGTGGCATCAGGTCTGTGGTGTGGTATCAAGCCTTTTGTGTGGCATCAGGTCTGTGGTGTGGCATCAAATTTGTGGTATGGCATCAGGTCTTTTGTGTGGTATCAGGTCTGTTGTTTGGCATCAAGTCTGTGGTGTAATACAAAGTCTGTGGTGTGGTATCAATTCTGTGGTGTGGCATCAAGTCTATGGTGTGGTATCAAGTATGTGGTTTGGCATCAAGTCTGTGGTGCTGCATCAGGTCTATGTTGTGGCATCAACTCTGTGGTGTGGCATCAATTCTTTGGTGTGGCATCAAGTCTTTTGTGTGGTATCAGGTCTGTGGTGTGGCATCAAGTCTGTGGTGTGGCATCAAGTCTGTAGTGTGGGAGCAAGCCTGTGGTGTTGTATCAAATCTGTGGTGAGGCATCAATTCTGTGGTGTGGTACAAATCTGTTGTGTGGCTTCAATTCTGTGGTGTGGCATCAATTCTATGGTGTGGCATCAGGTCTGTGGTGTGGAATCAAGTCTGTGGTGTAATACAAAGTCTGTGGTGTGGTATCAAGTCTGTGGTGTGGTATCAAGTCTGTAGTGTGGCATCAAGTCTGTGTTGTGGCATCAGGTCTATGGTGTGGTATCAAGTCTGTGATGTGGCATCAGGTTTGTTGTGTAGTATCAAGTCTGTGGTGTTGCATCAAGTTTGTGGTGTGGCATCAAGTCTGTGGTGTGGCATCAAGTCTGTGGTGTGGCATCAAGTCTGTGGTGTGGTATCAAGTCTGTGATGTGGCATCAGGTCTGTTGTGTGGTATCAAATCTGTGGTGTGGCATCAAGTCTGTGGTGTGGCATCAAGTCTGTGGTGTGGTATCAAGTCTGTGATGTGGCATCAGGTCTGTTGTGTGGTATCAAGTCTGTGGTGTAGCATCAAGTCTGTGGTGTAGCATCATATCTGTGGTAAGGCATAAGGTCTGTGTTGTGGCATCACGTCTGTTGTGTGGTATCAAGTCAGTGATGTGGCATCAAGTATGTGGTATGGTATCAAGTATGTGGTGTGTCATCAGGTCTGTGGTGTGGTATCAGGTTTGTGATGTGGCATCAGGTCTGTGGTGTGGTATGAAGTCTGTGGTGTGGTATCAAGTCTGTGGTGTAGCATGAAGTCTGTTGTGTAAAAGCAAGTCTTTTGTGTGGTATCAAGTCTGTGGTGTGGTATCAAGTATGTGGTGTGGCATCAAGTCTGTTGTGTGTCATCAGGTCTGTGGTGTGGTATCAGGTTTGTGGTGTGGCATCAAGTCTGTGGTGTGGCATCAGGTCTGTGGTGTGGTATGAAGTCTGTGGTGTGGCATCAAGTCTGTGGTGTGTCATCAGGTCTGTGGTGTGGTATCAGGTTTGTGGTGTGGCATCAATTCTGTGGTGAGGCATCAGGTCTGTGGTGTGGAATCAAGTCTGTGGTGTAATACAAAGTCTGTGGTGTGGTATCAATTCTGTGGTGTGGCATCAAGTCTGTGGTGTGGTATCAAGTCTGTAGTGTGGCATCAAGTCTGTGGTGTGGCATTAGGTCTATGGTGTGGTATCAAATCTATGCTGTGGTATCAAGTCTATGGTGTGGCATCAAGTCTGTGGTGTGGCATCAAGTCTGTGTTTGGCATCAAGTCTGTGGTGTGGTATCAAGTCTGTGATGTGGCATCAGGTCTGTTGTGTGGTATCAAGTCTGTGGTGTGGCATCAGGTCTGTGGTGTGGAATCAAGTTTGTGGTATGGCATCAGGTCTTTTGTGTGGTATCAGGTCTGTTGTTTGGCATCAAGTATGTGGTGTGGTATCAAGTCTGTGGTGTGTCATCAGGTCTGTGGTGTTGTATCAAGTTTGTGGTGTGGCATCAAGTCTATGGTGTGGCATCAGGTCTGTGGTGTGGTATGAAGTCTGTGGTGTGGTATCAAGTCTGTGGTGTAGCATGAAGTCTGTTGTGTAAAATCAAGTCTTTTGTGTGGTATCAAGTCTGTGGTGTGTTATCAAGTATGTGGTGTGGCATCAAGTCTGTGGTGTGTCATCAGGTCTGTGGTGCGGTATCAGGTTTGTGGTGTGGCATCAAGTCTGTGGTGTGGCATCAGGTCTGTGGTGTGGTATGAACTCTGTGGTGTGGCATCAAGTCTGTGGTGTGTCATCAGGTCTGTGGTGTGGTATCAGGTTTGTGATGTGGCATCAATTCTGTGGTGTGGCATCAGGTCCGTGGTGTGGAATCAAGTCTGTGGTGTAATACAAAGTCTGTGGTGTGGTATCAATTCTGTGGTGTGGCATCAAGTCTATGGTGTGGTATCAAGTCTGTGGTGTGGCATCAAGTCTGTGGTGCTGCATCAGGTCTATGTTGTGGCATCAACTCTGTGGTGTGGCATCAATTCTTTGGTGTGGCATCAAGTCTTTTGTGTGGTATCAGGTCTGTGGTGTGGCATCATGTCTGTGGTGTGGCGTCAAGTATGTGGTGTGGCATCAAGTCTGTGGTGTGGGAGCAAGCCTGTGGTGTTGTATCAAATCTGTGGTGAGGCATCAATTCTGTGGTGTGGTACAAATCTGTTGTGTGGCTTCAATTCTGTGGTGTGGCATCATTTCTATGGTGTGGCATCAGGTCTGTGGTGTGGAATCAAGTCTGTGGTGTAATACAAAGTCTGTGGTGTGGTATCAAGTCTGTGGTGTGGTATCAAGTCTGTAGTGTGGCATCAAGTCTGTGTTGTGGCATCAGGTCTGTGGTGTGGCATCAAGTTTGTGGTATGGCATCAGGTCTTTTGTGTGGTATCAGGTCTGTTGTTTGGCATCAAGTCTGTGGTGTGGTATCAAGTCTGTGGTCTTGCATCAGGTCTGTGGTGTGGCATCAAGTCTGTGATGTGTCATCAGGTCTATGGTGTGGTATGAAGTCTGTGGTGTGGCATCAAGTCTGTATTGTAGCATCCAGTCTGTGGTGTAAAATCAAGTCTTTTGTGTGGTCTCAAGTCTGTGGTGTGGCATCAAGTCTGTGGTGTGGCATCAAGTCTGTGGTGTGGCATCAAGTCTATGGTGTGGTATCAAGTCTGTGGTGTGGCATCAAGTTTGTGGTGTGGCATCAAGTCTGTGATGTGGCATCAGGTCTGTTGTGTGGTATCAAGTCTGTGGTGTGGCATCATGTCTGTGGTGTGGCATCAAGTCTGTGGTGTGGCATCATATCTGTGGTAAGGCGTAAGGTATGTGTTGTGGCATCACGTCTGTTGTGTGGTATCAAGTCAGTGATGTGGCATCAAGTCTGTGGTGTGGCATCAGGTGTATGGTGTGGCATCAGGTCTGTGATTTGGCATCACGTCTTTGGTGTGGTATCAAGTCTGTGGTGTGGCATCAGGTCTGTGGTGTGGTATCAAGTCTTTGTGTGGCATCAGGTCTGTGGTGTGGCATCAAGTCTGTGGTGTGGCATCAGGTCTGTGGTGTGGTATTAAGCCTTTTGTGTGGCATCAGGTCTGTGGTGTGGTATCAGGTCTGTTGTTTGGCATCAAGTATGTGGTGTGGTATCAAGTATGTGGTGTGGCATCAAGTCTGTGGTGTGTCATCAGGTCTGTGGTGCGGTATCAGGTTTGTGGTGTGGCATCAAGTCTGTGGTGTGGCATCAGGTCTGTGGTGTGGTATGAAGTCTGTGGTGTGGCATCAAGTCTGTGGTGTGTCATCAGGTCTGTGGTGTGGTATCAGGTTTGTGGTGTAGCATCAATTCTGTGGTGTGGCATCAGGTCTGTGGTGTGGAATCAAGTCTGTGGTGTAATACAAAGTCTGTGGTGTGGTATCAATTCTGTGGTGTGGCATCAAGTCTATGGTTTGGTATCAAGTCTGTGGTGTGGCATCAAGTCTCTGGTGCTGCATCAGGTCTATGTTGTGGCATCAACTCTGTGGTGTGGCATCAATTCTTTGGTGTGGCATCAAGTCTTTTGTGTGGTATCAGGTCTGTGGTGTGGCATCAAGTCTGTGGTGTGGCATCAAGTCTGTAGTGTGGGAGCAAGCCTGTGGTGTTGTATCAAATCTGTGGTGAGGCATCAATTCTGTGGTGTGGTACAAATCTGTTGTGTGGCTTCAATTCTGTGGTGTGGCATCAATTCTATGGTGTGGCATCAGGTCTGTGGTGTGGAATCAAGTCTGTGGTGTAATACAAAGTCTGTGGTGTGGTATCAAGTCTGTGGTGTGGTATCAAGTCTGTAGTGTGGCATCAAGTCTGTGTTGTGGCATCAGGTCTATGGTGTGGTATCAAGTCTGTGATGTGGCATCAGGTCTGTTGTGTGGTATCAAGTCTGTGGTGTTGCATCAAGTTTGTGGTGTGGCATCAAGTCTGTGGTGTGTCATCAGGTCTGTGGTGTGGTATCAGGTTTGTGGTGTGGCATCAAGTCTGTTGTGTGGCATCAGGTCTGTGGTGTGGTATGAAGTCTCTGGTGTGGTATCAAGTCTGTGGTGTAGCATGAAGTCTGTTGTGTAAAATCAAGTCTTTTGTGTGGTATCAAGTCTGTGGTGTGGTATCAAGTATGTGGTGTGGCATCAGGTCTGTGGTGTGGTATCAGTTTTGTGGTGTGGCATCAAGTCTGTGGTGTGGCATCAGGTCTTTGGTGTGTCATTAGGTCTGTGGTGTGTCATCAGGTCTGTGGTGTGGTATCAGTTTTGTGGTGTGGCATCAAGTCTGTGGTGTGGCATCAGGTCTGTGGTGTGGTATGAAGTCTGTGGTGTGGCATCAAGTCTGTGGTGTGTCATCAGGTCTGTGGTGTGGTATCAGGTTTGTGGTGTGTCATCAGGTCTGTGGTGTGGTATCAGGTTTGTGATGTGGCATCAGGTCTGTGGTGTGGTATGAAGTCTGTGGTGTGGTATCAAGTCTGTGGTGTAGCATGAAGTCTGTTGTGTAAAAGCAAGTCTTTTGTGTGGTATCAAGTCTGTGGTGTGGTATCAAGTATGTGGTGTGGCATCAAGTCTGTTGTGTGTCATCAGGTCTGTGGTGTGGTATCAGGTTTGTGGTGTGGCATCAAGTCTGTGGTGTGGCATCAGGTCTGTGGTGTGGTATGAAGTCTGTGGTGTGGCATCAAGTCTGTGGTGTGTCATCAGGTCTGTGGTGTGGTATCAGGTTTGTGGTGTGGCATCAATTCTGTGGTGAGGCATCAGGTCTGTGGTGTGGAATCAAGTCTGTGGTGTAATACAAAGTCTGTGGTGTGGTATCAATTCTGTGGTGTGGCATCAAGTCTGTGGTGTGGTATCAAGTCTGTAGTGTGGCATCAAGTCTGTGGTGTGGCATTAGGTCTATGGTGTGGTATCAAATCTATGCTGTGGTATCAAGTCTATGGTGTGGCATCAAGTCTGTGGTGTGGCATCAAGTCTGTGTTTGGCATCAAGTCTGTGGTGTGGTATCAAGTCTGTGATGTGGCATCAGGTCTGTTGTGTGGTATCAAGTCTGTGGTGTGGCATCAGGTCTGTGGTGTGGAATCAAGTTTGTGGTATGGCATCAGGTCTTTTGTGTGGTATCAGGTCTGTTGTTTGGCATCAAGTATGTGGTGTGGTATCAAGTCTGTGGTGTGTCATCAGGTCTGTGGTGTTGTATCAAGTTTGTGGTGTGGCATCAAGTCTATGGTGTGGCATCAGGTCTGTGGTGTGGTATGAAGTCTGTGGTGTGGTATCAAGTCTGTGGTGTAGCATGAAGTCTGTTGTGTAAAATCAAGTCTTTTGTGTGGTATCAAGTCTGTGGTGTGTTATCAAGTATGTGGTGTGGCATCAAGTCTGTGGTGTGTCATCAGGTCTGTGGTGCGGTATCAGGTTTGTGGTGTGGCATCAAGTCTGTGGTGTGGCATCAGGTCTGTGGTGTGGTATGAACTCTGTGGTGTGGCATCAAGTCTGTGGTGTGTCATCAGGTCTGTGGTGTGGTATCAGGTTTGTGATGTGGCATCAATTCTGTGGTGTGGCATCAGGTCCGTGGTGTGGAATCAAGTCTGTGGTGTAATACAAAGTCTGTGGTGTGGTATCAATTCTGTGGTGTGGCATCAAGTCTATGGTGTGGTATCAAGTCTGTGGTGTGGCATCAAGTCTGTGGTGCTGCATCAGGTCTATGTTGTGGCATCAACTCTGTGGTGTGGCATCAATTCTTTGGTGTGGCATCAAGTCTTTTGTGTGGTATCAGGTCTGTGGTGTGGCATCATGTCTGTGGTGTGGCGTCAAGTATGTGGTGTGGCATCAAGTCTGTGGTGTGGGAGCAAGCCTGTGGTGTTGTATCAAATCTGTGGTGAGGCATCAATTCTGTGGTGTGGTACAAATCTGTTGTGTGGCTTCAATTCTGTGGTGTGGCATCATTTCTATGGTGTGGCATCAGGTCTGTGGTGTGGAATCAAGTCTGTGGTGTAATACAAAGTCTGTGGTGTGGTATCAAGTCTGTGGTGTGGTATCAAGTCTGTAGTGTGGCATCAAGTCTGTGTTGTGGCATCAGGTCTGTGGTGTGGCATCAAGTTTGTGGTATGGCATCAGGTCTTTTGTGTGGTATCAGGTCTGTTGTTTGGCATCAAGTCTGTGGTGTGGTATCAAGTCTGTGGTCTTGCATCAGGTCTGTGGTGTGGCATCAAGTCTGTGATGTGTCATCAGGTCTATGGTGTGGTATGAAGTCTGTGGTGTGGCATCAAGTCTGTATTGTAGCATCCAGTCTGTGGTGTAAAATCAAGTCTTTTGTGTGGTCTCAAGTCTGTGGTGTGGCATCAAGTCTGTGGTGTGGCATCAAGTCTGTGGTGTGGCATCAAGTCTATGGTGTGGTATCAAGTCTGTGGTGTGGCATCAAGTTTGTGGTGTGGCATCAAGTCTGTGATGTGGCATCAGGTCTGTTGTGTGGTATCAAGTCTGTGGTGTGGCATCATGTCTGTGGTGTGGCATCAAGTCTGTGGTGTGGCATCATATCTGTGGTAAGGCGTAAGGTATGTGTTGTGGCATCACGTCTGTTGTGTGGTATCAAGTCAGTGATGTGGCATCAAGTCTGTGGTGTGGCATCAGGTGTATGGTGTGGCATCAGGTCTGTGATTTGGCATCACGTCTTTGGTGTGGTATCAAGTCTGTGGTGTGGCATCAGTTCTGTGGTGTGGTATCAAGTCTTTGTGTGGCATCAGGTCTGTGGTGTGGCATCAAGTCTGTGGTGTGGCATCAGGTCTGTGGTGTGGTATTAAGCCTTTTGTGTGGCATCAGGTCTGTGGTGTGGTATCAGGTCTGTTGTTTGGCATCAAGTATGTGGTGTGGTATCAAGTATGTGGTGTGGCATCAAGTCTGTGGTGTGTCATCAGGTCTGTGGTGCGGTATCAGGTTTGTGGTGTGGCATCAAGTCTGTGGTGTGGCATCAGGTCTGTGGTGTGGTATGAAGTCTGTGGTGTGGCATCAAGTCTGTGGTGTGTCATCAGGTCTGTGGTGTGGTATCAGGTTTGTGGTGTAGCATCAATTCTGTGGTGTGGCATCAGGTCTGTGGTGTGGAATCAAGTCTGTGGTGTAATACAAAGTCTGTGGTGTGGTATCAATTCTGTGGTGTGGCATCAAGTCTATGGTGTGGTATCAAGTCTGTGGTGTGGCATCAATTCTTTGGTGTGGCATCAAGTCTTTTGTGTGGTATCAGGTCTGTGGTGTGGCATCAAGTCTGTGGTGTGGCATCAAGTCTGTAGTGTGGGAGCAAGCCTGTGGTGTTGTATCAAATCTGTGGTGAGGCATCAATTCTGTGGTGTGGTACAAATCTGTTGTGTGGCTTCAATTCTGTGGTGTGGCATCAATTCTATGGTGTGGCATCAGGTCTGTGGTGTGGAATCAAGTCTGTGGTGTAATACAAAGTCTGTGGTGTGGTATCAAGTCTGTGGTGTGGTATCAAGTCTGTAGTGTGGCATCAAGTCTGTGTTGTGGCATCAGGTCTATGGTGTGGTATCAAGTCTGTGATGTGGCATCAGGTCTGTTGTGTGGTATCAAGTCTGTGGTGTTGCATCAAGTTTGTGGTGTGGCATCAAGTCTGTGGTGTGTCATCAGGTCTGTGGTGTGGTATCAGGTTTGTGGTGTGGCATCAAGTCTGTTGTGTGGCATCAGGTCTGTGGTGTGGTATGAAGTCTCTGGTGTGGTATCAAGTCTGTGGTGTAGCATGAAGTCTGTTGTGTAAAATCAAGTCTTTTGTGTGGTATCAAGTCTGTGGTGTGGTATCAAGTATGTGGTGTGGCATCAGGTCTGTGGTGTGGTATCAGTTTTGTGGTGTGGCATCAAGTCTGTGGTGTGGCATCAGGTCTTTGGTGTGTCATTAGGTCTGTGGTGTGTCATCAGGTCTGTGGTGTGGTATCAGTTTTGTGGTGTGGCATCAAGTCTGTGGTGTGGCATCAGGTCTGTGGTGTGGTATGAAGTCTGTGGTGTGGCATCAAGTCTGTGGTGTGTCATCAGGTCTGTGGTGTGGTATCAGGTTTGTGGTGTAGCATCAATTCTGTGGTGTGGCATCAGGTCTGTGGTGTGGAATCAAGTCTGTGGTGTAATACAAAGTCTGTGGTGTGGTATCAATTCTGTGGTGTGGCATCAAGTCTATGGTGTGGTATCAAGTCTGTGGTGTGGCATCAAGTCTCTGGTGCTGCATCAGGTCTATGTTGTGGCATCAACTCTGTGGTGTGGCATCAATTCTTTGGTGTGGCATCAAGTCTTTTGTGTGGTATCAGGTCTGTGGTGTGGCATCAAGTCTGTGGTGTGGCATCAAGTCTGTAGTGTGGGAGCAAGCCTGTGGTGTTGTATCAAATCTGTGGTGAGGCATCAATTCTGTGGTGTGGTACAAATCTGTTGTGTGGCTTCAATTCTGTGGTGTGGCATCAATTCTATGGTGTGGCATCAGGTCTGTGGTGTGGAATCAAGTCTGTGGTGTAATACAAAGTCTGTGGTGTGGTATCAAGTCTGTGGTGTGGTATCAAGTCTGTAGTGTGGCATCAAGTCTGTGTTGTGGCATCAGGTCTATGGTGTGGTATCAAGTCTGTCATGTGGCATCAGGTCTGTTGTGTGGTATCAAGTCTGTGGTGTTGCATCAAGATTGTGGTGTGGCATCAAGTCTGTGGTGTGTCATCAGGTCTGTGGTGTGGTATCAGGTTTGTGGTGTGGCATCAAGTCTGTTGTGTGGCATCAGGTCTGTGGTGTGGTATGAAGTCTCTGGTGTGGTATCAAGTCTGTGGTGTAGCATGAAGTCTGTTGTGTAAAATCAAGTCTTTTGTGTGGTATCAAGTCTGTGGTGTGGTATCAAGTATGTGGTGTGGCATCAGGTCTGTGGTGTGGTATCAGTTTTGTGGTGTGGCATCAAGTCTGTGGTGTGGCATCAGGTCTGTGGTGTGTCATCAGGTCTGTGGTGTGTCATCAGGTCTGTGGTGTGGTATCAGTTTTGTGGTGTGGCATCAAGTCTGTGGTGTGGCATCAGGTCTGTGGTGTGGTATGAAGTCTGTGGTGTGGCATCAAGTCTGTGGTGTGTCATCAGGTCTGTGGTGTAATACAAAGTCTGTGGTGTGGTATCAATTCTGTGGTGTGGTATCAAGTCTGTGGTGTGGTATTAAGTCTGTAGTGTGGCATCAAGTCTGTGGTGTGGCATCAGGTCTATTGTGTGGTATCAGGTCTGTTGTTTGGCATCAAGTCTGTGGTGTAATACAAAGTCTGTGGTGTGGTATCAATTCTGTGGTGTGGCATCAAGTCTATGGTGTGGTATCAAGTATGTGGTTTGGCATCAAGTCTGTGGTGCTGCATCAGGTCTATGTTGTGGCATCAACTCTGTGGTGTGGCATCAATTCTTTGGTGTGGCATCAAGTCTTTTGTGTGGTATCAGGTCTGTGGTGTGGCATCAAGTCTGTGGTGTGGCATCAAGTCTGTAGTGTGGGAGCAAGCCTGTGGTGTTGTATCAAATCTGTGGTGAGGCATCAATTCTGTGGTGTGGTACAAATCTGTTGTGTGGCTTCAATTCTGTGGTGTGGCATCAATTCTATGGTGTGGCATCAGGTCTGTGGTGTGGAATCAAGTCTGTGGTGTAATACAAAGTCTGTGGTGTGGTATCAAGTCTGTGGTGTGGTATCAAGTCTGTAGTGTGGCATCAAGTCTGTGTTGTGGCATCAGGTCTATGGTGTGGTATCAAGTCTGTGATGTGGCATCAGGTTTGTTGTGTAGTATCAAGTCTGTGGTGTTGCATCAAGTTTGTGGTGTGGCATCAAGTCTGTGGTGTGGCATCAAGTCTGTGGTGTGGCATCAAGTCTGTGGTGTGGTATCAAGTCTGTGATGTGGCATCAGGTCTGTTGTGTGGTATCAAATCTGTGGTGTGGCATCAAGTCTGTGGTGTGGCATCAAGTCTGTGGTGTGGTATCAAGTCTGTGATGTGGCATCAGGTCTGTTGTGTGGTATCAAGTCTGTGGTGTAGCATCAAGTCTGTGGTGTAGCATCATATCTGTGGTAAGGCATAAGGTCTGTGTTGTGGCATCACGTCTGTTGTGTGGTATCAAGTCAGTGATGTGGCATCAAGTATGTGGTATGGTATCAAGTATGTGGTGTGTCATCAGGTCTGTGGTGTGGTATCAGGTTTGTGATGTGGCATCAGGTCTGTGGTGTGGTATGAAGTCTGTGGTGTGGTATCAAGTCTGTGGTGTAGCATGAAGTCTGTTGTGTAAAAGCAAGTCTTTTGTGTGGTATCAAGTCTGTGGTGTGGTATCAAGTATGTGGTGTGGCATCAAGTCTGTTGTGTGTCATCAGGTCTGTGGTGTGGTATCAGGTTTGTGGTGTGGCATCAAGTCTGTGGTGTGGCATCAGGTCTGTGGTGTGGTATGAAGTCTGTGGTGTGGCATCAAGTCTGTGGTGTGTCATCAGGTCTGTGGTGTGGTATCAGGTTTGTGGTGTGGCATCAATTCTGTGGTGAGGCATCAGGTCTGTGGTGTGGAATCAAGTCTGTGGTGTAATACAAAGTCTGTGGTGTGGTATCAATTCTGTGGTGTGGCATCAAGTCTGTGGTGTGGTATCAAGTCTGTAGTGTGGCATCAAGTCTGTGGTGTGGCATTAGGTCTATGGTGTGGTATCAAATCTATGCTGTGGTATCAAGTCTATGGTGTGGCATCAAGTCTGTGGTGTGGCATCAAGTCTGTGTTTGGCATCAAGTCTGTGGTGTGGTATCAAGTCTGTGATGTGGCATCAGGTCTGTTGTGTGGTATCAAGTCTGTGGTGTGGCATCAGGTCTGTGGTGTGGAATCAAGTTTGTGGTATGGCATCAGGTCTTTTGTGTGGTATCAGGTCTGTTGTTTGGCATCAAGTATGTGGTGTGGTATCAAGTCTGTGGTGTGTCATCAGGTCTGTGGTGTTGTATCAAGTTTGTGGTGTGGCATCAAGTCTATGGTGTGGCATCAGGTCTGTGGTGTGGTATGAAGTCTGTGGTGTGGTATCAAGTCTGTGGTGTAGCATGAAGTCTGTTGTGTAAAATCAAGTCTTTTGTGTGGTATCAAGTCTGTGGTGTGTTATCAAGTATGTGGTGTGGCATCAAGTCTGTGGTGTGTCATCAGGTCTGTGGTGCGGTATCAGGTTTGTGGTGTGGCATCAAGTCTGTGGTGTGGCATCAGGTCTGTGGTGTGGTATGAACTCTGTGGTGTGGCATCAAGTCTGTGGTGTGTCATCAGGTCTGTGGTGTGGTATCAGGTTTGTGATGTGGCATCAATTCTGTGGTGTGGCATCAGGTCCGTGGTGTGGAATCAAGTCTGTGGTGTAATACAAAGTCTGTGGTGTGGTATCAATTCTGTGGTGTGGCATCAAGTCTATGGTGTGGTATCAAGTCTGTGGTGTGGCATCAAGTCTGTGGTGCTGCATCAGGTCTATGTTGTGGCATCAACTCTGTGGTGTGGCATCAATTCTTTGGTGTGGCATCAAGTCTTTTGTGTGGTATCAGGTCTGTGGTGTGGCATCATGTCTGTGGTGTGGCGTCAAGTATGTGGTGTGGCATCAAGTCTGTGGTGTGGGAGCAAGCCTGTGGTGTTGTATCAAATCTGTGGTGAGGCATCAATTCTGTGGTGTGGTACAAATCTGTTGTGTGGCTTCAATTCTGTGGTGTGGCATCATTTCTATGGTGTGGCATCAGGTCTGTGGTGTGGAATCAAGTCTGTGGTGTAATACAAAGTCTGTGGTGTGGTATCAAGTCTGTGGTGTGGTATCAAGTCTGTAGTGTGGCATCAAGTCTGTGTTGTGGCATCAGGTCTGTGGTGTGTCATCAGGTCTGTGGTGTGTCATCAGGTCTGTGGTGTGGTATCAGTTTTGTGGTGTGGCATCAAGTCTGTGGTGTGGCATCAGGTCTGTGGTGTGGTATGAAGTCTGTGGTGTGGCATCAAGTCTGTGGTGTGTCATCAGGTCTGTGGTGTGGTATCAGGTTTGTGGTGTGGCATCAATTCTGTGGTGTGGCATTAGGTCTGTGGTATGGAATCAAGTCTGTGGTGTAATACAAAGTCTGTGGTGTGGTATCAATTCTGTGGTGTGGTATCAAGTCTGTGGTGTGGTATTAAGTCTGTAGTGTGGCATCAAGTCTGTGGTGTGGCATCAGGTCTATTGTGTGGTATCAAATCTATGCTGTGGTATCAAGTCTATGGTGTGGCATCAAGTCTGTGGTGTGGCATCAAGTTTGTGGTGTGGCATCAAGTCTGTGGTGTGGCATCAAGTCTGTGGTGTGGTATCAAGTCTGTGATGTGGCATCAGGTCTGTTGTGTGGTATCAAGTCTGTGGTGTGGCATCAAGTCTGTGGTGTGGCATCAAGTCTGTGGTGTGGCATCATATCTGTGGTAAGGCATAAGGTCTGTGGTGTGGCATCACGTCTGTAGTGTGGTATCAAGTCAGTGATGTGGCATCAAGTATGTGGTGTGGTATCAAGTCTGTGGTGTGGCATAAGGTCAGTGGTGTGGTATCAAGTCTGTGGTGTGGCATCAGGTCTGTGGTGTGGCATCAAGTCTGTGGTGTGACATCAGGTCTGTGGTGTAGCATCAATTCTGTGGTGTGGCATCAGGTCTGTGGTGTGGCATCAAGTCTGTGGTGTGGCATCAGGTCTGTGGTGTGGTATCAAGCCTTTTGTGTGGCATCAGGTCTGTGGTGTGGCATCAAGTCTGTGATATGTCATCAGGTCTATGGTGTGGTATGAAGTCTGTGGTGTGGCATCATGTCTGTATTGTAGCATCCAGTCTGTGGTGTAAAATCAAGTCTTTTGTGTGGTCTCAAGTCTGTGATGTGGCATCAAGTCTGTGGTGTGGCATCAAGTCTGTTGTGTGGCATCAAGTCTATGGTGTGGTATCAAGTCTGTTGTGTGGCATCAAGTCTGTGGTGCTGCATCAGGTCTATGTTGTGGCATCAACTCTGTGGTGTGGCATCAATTCTGTGGTGTGGCTTCAAGTCTTTTGTGTGGTATCAGGTCTGTGGTGTGGCATCATGTCCCTGGTGTGGCAACAAGTATGTGGTGTGGCATCAAGTCTGTGGTGTGGCATCAAGTCTGTAGTGTGGGAGCAAGCCTGTGGTGTTGTATCAAATCTGTGGTGAGGCATCAATTCTGTGGTGTGGTACAAATCTGTTGTGTGGCTTCAATTCTGTGGTGTGGCATCAATTCTGTGGTGTGGCATCAGGTCTGTGGTGTGGAATCAAGTCTGTGGTGTAATACAAAGTCTGTGGTGTGGTATCAAGTCTGTGGTGTAATACAAAGTCTGTGGTGTGGTATCAAGTATGTGGTGTGGCATCAAGTCTGTGGTGTGGTATCAAGTCTGTGGTGTGGCATCAGGTCTATGGTGTGGTATCAAGTCTGTGATGTGGCATCAGGTCTGTTGTGTGGTATCAAGTCTGTGGTGTGGCATCAAGTTTGTGGTGTGGCATCAAGTCTGTGATGTGGCATCAGGTCTGTTGTGTGGTATCAAGTCTGTGGTGTGGCATCATGTCTGTGGTGTGGCATCAAGTCTGTGGTGTGGCATCATATCTGTGGTAAGGCATAAGGTCTGTGTTGTGGAATCACGTCTGTTGTGTGGTATCAAGTCAATGATGTGGCATCAAGTATGTGGTGTGGTATCAAGTCTGTGGTGTGTCATCAGGTCTTTGGTGTGGTATCAGGTTTGTGGTGTGGCATCAAGTCTGTTATGGCATCAGGTCTGTGGTGTGGTATGAAGTCTGTGGTGTGGTATCAAGTCTGTGGTGTAGCATGAAGTCTGTTGTGTAAGATTAAGTCTTTTGTGTGGTATCAAGTCTGTGGTGTGGTATCAAGTATGTGGTGTGGCATCAAGTCTGTGGTGTGGCATCAAGTCTGTGGTGTGGCATCATATCTGTGGTAAGGCATAAGGTCTGTGGTGTGGCATCACGTCTGTAGTGTGGTATCAAGTCAGTGATGTGGCATCAAGTATGTGGTGTGGTATCAAGTCTGTGGTGTGGCATAAGGTCAGTGGTGTGGTATCAAGTCTGTGGTGTTGCATCAGGTCTGTGGTGTGGCATCAAGTCTGTGGTGTGACATCAGGTCTGTGGTGTAGCATCAATTCTGTGGTGTGGCATCAGGTCTGTGGTGTGGCATCAAGTCTGTGGTGTGGCATCAGGTCTGTGGTGTGGTATCAAGCCTTTTGTGTGGCATCAGGTCTGTGGTGTGGCATCAAGTCTGTGATATGTCATCAGGTCTATGGTGTGGTATGAAGTCTGTGGTGTGGCATCATGTCTGTATTGTAGCATCCAGTCTGTGGTGTAAAATCAAGTCTTTTGTGTGGTCTCAAGTCTGTGGTGTGGCATCAAGTCTGTGGTGTGGCATCAAGTCTGTTGTGTGGCATCAAGTCTATGGTGTGGTATCAAGTCTGTGGTGTGGCATCAAGTCTGTGGTGCTGCATCAGGTCTATGTTGTGGCATCAACTCTGTGGTGTGGCATCAATTCTGTGGTGTGGCTTCAAGTCTTTTGTGTGGTATCAGGTCTGTGGTGTGGCATCATGTCCCTGGTGTGGCAACAAGTATGTGGTGTGGCATCAAGTCTGTGGTGTGGCATCAAGTCTGTAGTGTGGGAGCAAGCCTGTGGTGTTGTATCAAATCTGTGGTGAGGCATCAATTCTGTGGTGTGGTACAAATCTGTTGTGTGGCTTCAATTCTGTGGTGTGGCATCAATTCTGTGGTGTGGCATCAGGTCTGTGGTGTGGAATCAAGTCTGTGGTGTAATACAAAGTCTGTGGTGTGGTATCAAGTCTGTGGTGTAATACAAAGTCTGTGGTGTGGTATCAAGTCTGTGGTGTGGCATCAAGTCTGTGGTGTGGTATCAAGTCTGTGGTGTGGCATCAGGTCTATGGTGTGGTATCAAGTCTGTGATGTGGCATCAGGTCTGTTGTGTGGTATCAAGTCTGTGGTGTGGCATCAAGTTTGTGGTGTGGCATCAAGTCTGTGATGTGGCATCAGGTCTGTTGTGTGGTATCAAGTCTGTGGTGTGGCATCATGTCTGTGGTGTGGCATCAAGTCTGTGGTGTGGCATCATATCTGTGGTAAGGAATAAGGTCTGTGTTGTGGAATCACGTCTGTTGTGTGGTATCAAGTCAATGATGTGGCATCAAGTATGTGGTGTGGTATCAAGTCTGTGGTGTGTCATCAGGTCTTTGGTGTGGTATCAGGTTTGTGGTGTGGCATTAAGTCTGTTATGGCATCAGGTCTGTGGTGTGGTATGAAGTCTGTGGTGTGGTATCAAGTCTGTGGTGTAGCATGAAGTCTGTTGTGTAAGATTAAGTCTTTTGTGTGGTATCAAGTCTGTGGTGTGGTATCAAGTATGTGGTGTGGCATCAAGTCTGTGGTGTGTCATCAGGTCTGTGGTGTGGTATCAGGTTTGTGGTGTGGCATCAAGTCTGTGGTGTGGCATCAGGTCTGTGGTGTGGTATGAAGTCTGTGGTGTGGCATCAAGTCTATGGTGTGTCATCAGGTCTGTGGTGTGGTATCAGGTTTGTGGTGTGGCATTAATTCTGTGGTGTGGCATTAGGTCTGTGGTGTGGAATCAAGTCTGTGGTGTAATACAAAGTCTGTGGTGTGGTATCATATCTGTGGTGTGGCAACAAGTCTGTGGTGTGGTATTAAGTCTGTAGTGTGGCATCAAGTCTGTGGTGTGGCATCAGGTCTATGGTGTGGTATCAAATCTATGCTGTGGTATCAAGTCTATGGTGTGGCATCAAGTCTGTGGTGTGGCATCAAGTTTGTGGTGTGGCATCAAGTCTGTGGTGTGGCATCAAGTATGTGGTGTGGTATCAAGTCTGTGATGTGGCATCAGGTCTGTTGTGTGGTATCAAGTCTGTGGTGTGGCATCAAGTCTGTGGTTTGGCATCAAGTCTGTGGTGTGGCATCATATCTGTGGTAAGGCATAAGGTCTGTGGTGTGGCATCACGTCTGTGGTGTGGTATCAAGTCAGTGATGTGGCATCAAGTATGTGGTGTGGTATCAAGTCTGTGGTGTGGCATAAGTTCTGTGGTGTGGAATCAAGTCTGTGGTGTGGCATCAGGTCTGTGGTGTGGCATCAAGTCTGTGGTGTGACATCAGGTCTGTGGTGTAGCATCAATTCTGTGGTGTGGCATCAGGTCTGTGGTGTGGCATCAAGTCTGTGGTGTGGCATCAGGTCTGTGGTGTGGCATCAAGTCTGTGGTGTGGAATCAGGTCTGTGGTGTGATATTGAATCTGTGGTGTGGCATCAGGTCTGTGGTGTGGCATCAAGTCTGTGGTGTGGTATCAAGTCTGTGGTGTGGTATCAAGTCTGTGGTGTGGCATCAAGTCTGTGGTGTGGTATCAAGTCTTTGGTGTGGCATCAGGTCTTTGGTGTGGCATCAATTCTGTGGTGTGGCATCAAGTCTGTGGTATGGCATCAGGTCTGTGGTGTGAAATCAAGTCTGTGGTGTGGCATCAGGTCTATGGTGTATTATCAAATCTGTGTTGTGGTATCAAGTCTATTGTGTGGCATCAAGTCTGTGGTGTGGCATCAAGTTTGTGGTGTGGCATCAAGTCTGTGGTGTGGCATCAAGCCTGTAGTGTGGCATCCAGCCTGTGGATTGGTATCAAGTCTGTGGTGTTGCATCAATTTATTGGTGTGGTACAAGTCTGTGGTGTGGCATCAATTCTATGGTGTGGCATCAACTCTATGTTATGGCATTAGGTCTGTGGTGTGGTACAAAGTCTGTGGTGTGGTACAAAGTCTGTGGTGTGGTATCAAGTCTGTGGTGTGGCATCAAGTCTGTGGTGTGGTATCAAGTTTGTAGTGTGGCATCAAGTCTGTGGATATTCTTTAGGTCTATGGTGTGGTATCAAATCTGTGCTGTGGTATCAAGTCATAGTTTGGCATCTAGTTTGTGATGTGGCATCAAGTCTGTGGTGAGGCATTATGTCTGTAATGTGGTATCAAGTCTGTGGTGTGGCATCAGGTCTTTTGTGTGGTATCAAGTCTGTAGTGTGGGAGCAAGCCTGTGGTGTGGTATCAAATCTGTGGTGTGGCATCAATTCTGTGGTGTGGTACAAGTCTGTGGTGTGGCTTCAATTCTGTGTTGTGGCATCAAGTCTTTGGTGTGGCATCAGGTCTGTGGTGTGGAATCAAGTATGTGGTGTGGTACAAAGTCTGTGGTGTGGTATCATGTCTGTGGTGTGGCATCAAATATGTGGTGTGGTATCAGGTCTGTAGTGTGGCATCAAGTCTGTCGTGGTGGCATCAGGTCTGTGGTGTGGTATCAAGTCTGTGGTGTGGTATCAAGTCTGTGGTGTGTCATCAGGTCTGTGGTGTGGTATTAGGTCTGTGGTGTGGCATCAAGTCTGTGGTGTGGCATCAGGTCTGTGGTGTGGTATGAAGTCTGTGGTGTTGCATCAAGTCTATGGTGTAGCATCAAGTCTGTTGTGTAAAATCAAGTCTTTTGTGTGGTATCAAGTCTGTGGTGTGGTATCAAGTATGTGGTGTGGCATCAAGTCTGTGGTGTGGCATCAGGTCTGTGGTGTGGTATCAAGCCTTTTGTGTGGCATCAGGTCTGTGGTGTGGCATCAAGTCTGTGATATGTCATCAGGTCTATGGTGTGGTATGAAGTCTGTGGTGTGGCATCATGTCTGTATTGTAGCATCCAGTCTGTGGTGTAAAATCAAGTCTTTTGTGTGGTCTCAAGTCTGTGATGTGGCATCAAGTCTGTGGTGTGGCATCAAGTCTGTTGTGTGGCATCAAGTCTGTGGTGCTGCATCAGGTCTATGTTGTGGCATCAACTCTGTGGTGTGGCATCAATTCTGTGGTGTGGCTTCAAGTCTTTTGTGTGGTATCAGGTCTGTGGTGTGGCATCATGTCCCTGGTGTGGCAACAAGTATGTGGTGTGGCATCAAGTCTGTGGTGTGGCATCAAGTCTGTAGTGTGGGAGCAAGCCTGTGGTGTTGTATCAAATCTGTGGTGAGGCATCAATTCTGTGGTGTGGTACAAATCTGTTGTGTGGCTTCAATTCTGTGGTGTGGCATCAATTCTGTGGTGTGGCATCAGGTCTGTGGTGTGGAATCAAGTCTGTGGTGTAATACAAAGTCTGTGGTGTGGTATCAAGTCTGTGGTGTAATACAAAGTCTGTGGTGTGGTATCAAGTATGTGGTGTGGCATCAAGTCTGTGGTGTGGTATCAAGTCTGTGGTGTGGCATCAGGTCTATGGTGTGGTATCAAGTCTGTGATGTGGCATCAGGTCTGTTGTGTGGTATCAAGTCTGTGGTGTGGCATCAAGTTTGTGGTGTGGCATCAAGTCTGTGATGTGGCATCAGGTCTGTTGTGTGGTATCAAGTCTGTGGTGTGGCATCATGTCTGTGGTGTGGCATCAAGTCTGTGGTGTGGCATCATATCTGTGGTAAGGCATAAGGTCTGTGTTGTGGAATCACGTCTGTTGTGTGGTATCAAGTCAATGATGTGGCATCAAGTATGTGGTGTGGTATCAAGTCTGTGGTGTGTCATCAGGTCTTTGGTGTGGTATCAGGTTTGTGGTGTGGCATCAAGTCTGTTATGGCATCAGGTCTGTGGTGTGGTATGAAGTCTGTGGTGTGGTATCAAGTCTGTGGTGTAGCATGAAGTCTGTTGTGTAAGATTAAGTCTTTTGTGTGGTATCAAGTCTGTGGTGTGGTATCAAGTATGTGGTGTGGCATCAAGTCTGTGGTGTGGCATCAAGTCTGTGGTGTGGCATCATATCTGTGGTAAGGCATAAGGTCTGTGGTGTGGCATCACGTCTGTAGTGTGGTATCAAGTCAGTGATGTGGCATCAAGTATGTGGTGTGGTATCAAGTCTGTGGTGTGGCATAAGGTCAGTGGTGTGGTATCAAGTCTGTGGTGTGGCATCAGGTCTGTGGTGTGGCATCAAGTCTGTGGTGTGACATCAGGTCTGTGGTGTAGCATCAATTCTGTGGTGTGGCATCAGGTCTGTGGTGTGGCATCAAGTCTGTGGTGTGGCATCAGGTCTGTGGTGTGGTATCAAGCCTTTTGTGTGGCATCAGGTCTGTGGTGTGGCATCAAGTCTGTGATATGTCATCAGGTCTATGGTGTGGTATGAAGTCTGTGGTGTGGCATCATGTCTGTATTGTAGCATCCAGTCTGTGGTGTAAAATCAAGTCTTTTGTGTGGTCTCAAGTCTGTGGTGTGGCATCAAGTCTGTGGTGTGGCATCAAGTCTGTTGTGTGGCATCAAGTCTATGGTGTGGTATCAAGTCTGTGGTGTGGCATCAAGTCTGTGGTGCTGCATCAGGTCTATGTTGTGGCATCAACTCTGTGGTGTGGCATCAATTCTGTGGTGTGGCTTCAAGTCTTTTGTGTGGTATCAGGTCTGTGGTGTGGCATCATGTCCCTGGTGTGGCAATAAGTATGTGGTGTGGCATCAAGTCTGTGGTGTGGCATCAAGTCTGTAGTGTGGGAGCAAGCCTGTGGTGTTGTATCAAATCTGTGGTGAGGCATCAATTCTGTGGTGTGGTACAAATCTGTTGTGTGGCTTCAATTCTGTGGTGTGGCATCAATTCTGTGGTGTGGCATCAGGTCTGTGGTGTGGAATCAAGTCTGTGGTGTAATACAAAGTCTGTGGTGTGGTATCAAGTCTGTGGTGTAATACAAAGTCTGTGGTGTGGTATCAAGTCTGTGGTGTGGCATCAAGTCTGTGGTGTGGTATCAAGTCTGTGGTGTGGCATCAGGTCTATGGTGTGGTATCAAGTCTGTGATGTGGCATCAGGTCTGTTGTGTGGTATCAAGTCTGTGGTGTGGCATCAAGTTTGTGGTGTGGCATCAAGTCTGTGATGTGGCATCAGGTCTGTTGTGTGGTATCAAGTCTGTGGTGTGGCATCATGTCTGTGGTGTGGCATCAAGTCTGTGGTGTGGCATCATATCTGTGGTAAGGCATAAGGTCTGTGTTGTGGAATCACGTCTGTTGTGTGGTATCAAGTCAATGATGTGGCATCAAGTATGTGGTGTGGTATCAAGTCTGTGGTGTGTCATCAGGTCTTTGGTGTGGTATCAGGTTTGTGGTGTGGCATCAAGTCTGTTATGGCATCAGGTCTGTGGTGTGGTATGAAGTCTGTGGTGTGGTATCAAGTCTGTGGTGTAGCATGAAGTCTGTTGTGTAAGATTAAGTCTTTTGTGTGGTATCAAGTCTGTGGTGTGGTATCAAGTATGTGGTGTGGCATCAAGTCTGTGGTGTGTCATCAGGTCTGTGGTGTGGTATCAGGTTTGTGGTGTGGCATCAAGTCTGTGGTGTGGCATCAGGTCTGTGGTGTGGTATGAAGTCTGTGGTGTGGCATCAAGTCTATGGTGTGTCATCAGGTCTGTGGTGTGGTATCAGGTTTGTGGTGTGGCATTAATTCTGTGGTGTGGCATTAGGTCTGTGGTGTGGAATCAAGTCTGTGGTGTAATACAAAGTCTGTGGTGTGGTATCATATCTGTGGTGTGGCAACAAGTCTGTGGTGTGGCATCAAGTCTGTGGTGTGGTATCAAGTCTTTGGTGTGGCATCAGGTCTTTGGTGTGGCATCAATTCTGTGGTGTGGCATCAAGTCTGTGGTATGGCATCAGGTCTGTGGTGTGAAATCAAGTTTGTGGTGTGGCATCAAGTCTGTGGTGTGGCATCAAGTATGTGGTGTGGTATCAAGTCTGTGATGTGGCATCAGGTCTGTTGTGTGGTATCAAGTCTGTGGTGTGGCATCAAGTCTGTGGTTTGGCATCAAGTCTGTGGTGTGGCATCATATCTGTGGTAAGGCATAAGGTCTGTGGTGTGGCATCACGTCTGTGGTGTGGTATCAAGTCAGTGATGTGGCATCAAGTATGTGGTGTGGTATCAAGTCTGTGGTGTGGCATAAGTTCTGTGGTGTGGAATCAAGTCTGTGGTGTGGCATCAGGTCTGTGGTGTGGCATCAAGTCTGTGGTGTGACATCAGGTCTGTGGTGTAGCATCAATTCTGTGGTGTGGCATCAGGTCTGTGGTGTGGCATCAAGTCTGTGGTGTGGCATCAGGTCTGTGGTGTGGCATCAAGTCTGTGGTGTGGAATCAGGTCTGTGGTGTGATATTAAATCTGTGGTGTGGCATCAGGTCTGTGGTGTGGCATCAAGTCTGTGGTGTGGTATCAAGTCTGTGGTGTGGTATCAAGTCTGTGGTGTGGCATCAAGTCTGTGGTGTGGTATCAAGTCTTTGGTGTGGCATCAGGTCTTTGGTGTGGCATCAATTCTGTGGTGTGGCATCAAGTCTGTGGTATGGCATCAGGTCTGTGGTGTGAAATCAAGTCTGTGGTGTGGCATCAGGTCTATGGTGTATTATCAAATCTGTGTTGTGGTATCAAGTCTATTGTGTGGCATCAAGTCTGTGGTGTGGCATCAAGTTTGTGGTGTGGCATCAAGTCTGTGGTGTGGCATCAAGCCTGTAGTGTGGCATCCAGCCTGTGGATTGGTATCAAGTCTGTGGTGTTGCATCAATTTATTGGTGTGGTACAAGTCTGTGGTGTGGCATCAATTCTATGGTGTGGCATCAAGTCTATGTTATGGCATTAGGTCTGTGGTGTGGTACAAAGTCTGTGGTGTGGTACAAAGTCTGTGGTGTGGTATCAAGTCTGTGGTGTGGCATCAAGTCTGTGGTGTGGTATCAAGTTTGTAGTGTGGCATCAAGTCTGTGGATATTCTTTAGGTCTATGGTGTGGTATCAAATCTGTGCTGTGGTATCAAGTCATAGTTTGGCATCTAGTTTGTGATGTGGCATTAAGTCTGTGGTGAGGCATTATGTCTGTGGTGTGGTATCAAGTCTGTGGTGTGGCATCAGGTCTTTTGTGTGGTATCAAGTCTGTAGTGTGGGAGCAAGCCTGTGGTGTGGTATCAAATCTGTGGTGTGGCATCAATTCTGTGGTGTGGTACAAGTCTGTGGTGTGGCTTCAATTCTGTGTTGTGGCATCAAGTCTTTGGTGTGGCATCAGGTCTGTGGTGTGGAATCAAGTATGTGGTGTGGTACAAAGTCTGTGGTGTGGTATCATGTCTGTGGTGTGGCATCAAATATGTGGTGTGGTATCAGGTCTGTAGTGTGGCATCAAGTCTGTCGTGGTGGCATCAGGTCTGTGGTGTGGTATCAAGTCTGTGGTGTGGTATCAAGTCTGTGGTGTGTCATCAGGTCTGTGGTGTGGTATTAGGTCTGTGGTGTGGCATCAAGTCTGTGGTGTGGCATCAGGTCTGTGGTGTGGTATGAAGTCTGTGGTGTTGCATCAAGTCTATGGTGTAGCATCAAGTCTGTTGTGTAAAATCAAGTCTTTTGTGTGGTATCAAGTCTGTGGTGTGGTATCAAGTATGTGGTGTGGCATCAAGTCTGTGGTGTGGCATCAAGTCTGTGGTGTGGCGTCAGGTTATGGTGTGGCATCAAGTCTGTGGTGTGGTATCAGGTCTGTGGTGTGGCATCAGGTCTGTGGTGTGGCATCACGTCTGTGGTGTGTTATCAAGTCTGTGGTGTGGCATCAGGTCTGTGGTGTGGTATCAAGTCTTTGTGTGGCATCAGGTCTGTGTTTTGGCATCAAGTCTGTGGTGTGGCATCAGGTCTGTGGTGTGGTATCAAGCCTTTTGTGTGGCATCAGGTCTGTGGTGTGGTATCAAGTTTGTTGTATGGCATCAGGTCTTTTGTGTGGTATCAGGTCTGTTGTTTGGCATCAAGTCTGTGGTGTGGTATCAAGTCTGTGGTCTTGCATCAGGTCTATGTTGTGGCATCAACTCTGTGGTGTGGCATCAATTCTGTGGTGTGGCATCAAGTCTTTTGTGTGGTATCAGGTCTGTGGTGTGGCATCAAGTCTGTGGTGTGTCATCAAATCTGTGGTGTGGTATCAGGTCTGTGGTGTGGCATCAGGTCTGTTGTGTGGTATCAAGTCTGTTGTGTTGCATCTAGTCTGTGGTGTGGCATCAAGTCTGTGGTGTGGCATCAAGCCTGTGGTGTGGTATCAGGTACGTGACTGGCGAATAATCAGAGACTTATGCTTCACACAAATATAGTGGCTCATAGAACGAAAGCGTGTTTTAATATTATGGACAAACTCAGAAATCATTTAATTGGTGATCTTTATATATTTATTTCCACTTAGAGTCACTGATTAAATCACCTACATGCTCATAGTCACTTGCACCCAACTGGTTTAGTTCGCCTTAAGAACAAGGTTACAAAAGACAGTTTGTGTGGAAACACAAACTCAAAATCGGCCCCCGAAGAGGTCCACCCAGGCAGGCTTCATATTTTCAGAAAGAACATCCAAATGAAATTATATCAAAGACAAATGAGAGATAAGAATGGAGAAAGAAGGTTAACAGATCTTGTATAGTGCCCCAACGGTCCCGCAGATCAAAGGATAGGTGAAAGTGAATGTAAAGTTAGATGTGAACCTGGCCTAACTAGTTCCCCTTTCACACCTTGTGGTCTATAGTGCAGATTATGTAAAGTTCATCTGTTTTTGTGGCCTACGGTTAACGATGGTGTCATGTAGCCAGCACAACGACCAACCGCCTTTACTTTTCCCCAACTAATGTCAGGTACCCATTAGAGCTGAGTGGACTCAGAAGCGCCCAAAGATTCCAAAGTTGAAAATCCCAGTCTTCACCAGGATTCGAACCGGGGGTCGGAAAAAATGGATTTATAGAAACATCTGCAATTAATTTTAGGAAAATGATATTTACAAGATGACTATTCGTTTTAAATTAGGTATAACTTATAATGCATACTAATTAGCCTTTTCTCTTTAAAAAACTGCTTGCATAACTGATTTTAAAAATTAGATTTTTCGCTTTCAGAAAAAAAAAACAGCCGTTGCATCAGAACTTTTAATGGTCTAAAAAATTGTGATGTCCGATTTTCAATATCTTTTCTAGTTTACGAGATCTAAACGGGACGGACGGACAGACGGACAGACATTTCGCACAAAACAAATAGCGTCTTATCTCCTTTCGGGGGCCGCTAATAAAAGAGATCTAGAACAGTGTACGGTACATGTATATGCCTCTAAATTTTATGCTTTAAAGGGAACTAAACTTCGTTGACCTAATATTGGATTTTATCACTAGTTATAGCCCATGGCATTTCAACTTTAAAATGCGCAATTTTTAGCAGAAAAAGACGCTATTAGTTTTGTGTGGCCTGCAGTTTTTTCATAAAAAATACACCATTTTTACAACTATTCACTCTTAAAAGTAACAAACACTGGAGGCTTTTTAGTAAGAACAAGGATTACAGCAATTAGTTTCAGATTTTTGATCAAAAAATTTTTTTTTTAACAATTGCATTGCTAAGTTATGTAAGTTCGATCATACTAAATACTACGTTTACAAAGAAACAACAACATTGTAACAAAGACAGTTTGTGTGGAAACAAACTCATAATCGGCCCCCAAAGTTGTCCACCTAGAGTCTTCACCAGGATTCGAACACGGGACTTCCGGTTCCAAATGCCTTACCCCTCAGTCACAGCATCTCCATATGTTCATTTAGTGTACACTTATATTTTTAAAAATAATAATTATTAACCTTATCCATACATTCCAAATTAATAACATGTTACATCATTACATTAAATAAAGAGAAACTTAAAAAGATTTATTAGACTAGTTAGTAGTATAATAAAAAACAAGGTTACAAAAGACAGTTTGTGTGGAAACACAAAATCGGCCCCCGAAGAGGTCCACCCAGGCAGGCTTCAATATTTTCAGAAAGAACATCCAAATGAAATTATATCAAAGACAAATGAGAGATAAGAATGGAGAAAGAAGGTTAACAGATCTTGTGTAGTGCCCCAACGGTCCCGCAGATCAAAGGATAGGTGTAAGTGAATGTAAAGTTAGATGTGAACTTGGCCTAACTAGTTCCCCTTTTAGACCTTGTGGTCTATAGGGCAGATGATGTAAAGTTCATCTGTTTTTGTGGCCTACGGTTAGCGAGGGTGTCATGTAGCCAACGACCAACGGCCTATACTTTTCCCCAACTAATGTCAGGTACCCATTATTATTATAGCTTTTATATAGCGCTACTTTCATGCTTATATCATGCTCAGAGCGCTTTTGGTCCAATCTCATTTGTGGACCGGTGGGGGGAGGGGGTATCTAGTTGGTTTTCTGTGCTGCCTTTAGGCGCTCAGTAAACTCTGCCCGAGTCGGGTGTCGAACCTTGAGCCCCCTTCTAGGTAGCCAAGCCAAGTTCAAGCGCACGCTTCCCATTCCCATTAGAGCTGAGCGGACTCAGAGGCGCCCAAGGATTCCAAAGTTGAAAATCCCAGTCTTCACCAGGATTCGAACTCAGGACCCCCGGTTCGGAAGCCAAGCGCTTTACAGCTCAGCCGCGCCTCCCCTGGCCTAACTGATGTCTTATAATTGATCTAATTGTTTTGAAAAGGGTCAATCTCTTATTCGAATCCTCAAAAAAAAATAAAAATTTCCGCAATAAAAAAAAATGTTCAGAAAAATTAGGTTTATAAGATCACTATTCATTTTAAATTAGGTCTAACTTATAATGCATACTAATTAGCTTTTTCTCTTTAAAAAACTGCTTGCATAACTGATTTTAAAAATGAGATTTTTCGCTTTCAGAAAAAAAAAAGTAGCCGTTGCATCAGAACTTTTAATGGTCTAAAATATTGTTATGTCGGATTTTCAATATCTTTTCTAGTTTACGAGATCTAAACGGGACGGACGGACAGACATTTCGCACAAAACTAATAGCGTCTTTTCTCCTTTCGGGGGCCGCTAAAAATTGGCAACACGAAAAAAAAAATTCTTAACCTACTTTAAGCTACAGTTGTGTACAAATGACTTTCCCCTCGCAAATAAAAAGTAATATCTCCATTGTTTTTTGTCATACAAACTAGACATAGATCTAGCTAGATCTAGACCTAGTTTTAGATCCAAATCTAGATTCAAGATCTAAGTCTAGATCTAGAACTATATCTAAGTCTAGATATAGATCTAGACTAGAACTCGTATGAATTTACACGTTAAATCTTACAATTACTAGACCTAGGCCAATGTTATGGTCATGAATAGTAGGCCTTTTGTTACAGGCTAATTAATGGTGTACTATGCTGTTCGTATCCGGTTATTTTCTTAATGTGATACTATTGTTAACAAAATAAATAAATCTGCTCCCCTAAACTGTCAGATAATAAGTTATTTCTTAAATAATTACAATTTTGTTCAAATTGTCAATTCTGTAATATATATATATATGGCTCCTTTTGTCTCGAAAGGCAATGGATGCGCCCAAATGAGTCACTGGTTTTGGCTTAATCTTGAGACGGGGCAGAATCTGGTGTGGCTAATCAAGCCAATTCTAGAACGACAGACTTTGCCACAATTCGTACATGTGTATGCCTCTGATTTAGGGCTAGCAGAGAGGGCAGCTTTCTTTTTATCCCTCTTGATTAAAGTTGCTTCAATTCTTTTGTTCTCAGCAAGGGTTGTCCCAGCACGCACAGTCTGTCTCCATGCACTCCGGTCTTTGGCTATGTTTTCCCACATACTTTCGCTGATGCCTGAGGCTCTCATGTCTCGCTTGCAGACATCTCTATATGTTAGTCTTGGGCGGCCCTTGGGTCTGACTCCTTCCACAAGCTCAGCATATAAGATATCTTTCGGGATTCTACCATCTGGCATGCGGGTGACATGTCCGAGCCAGCGTAATCTTCTTTGTGTCAGGAGAGCATACACGCTGTTCATATTGGCCAATCTTAAAACTTTCTGATTGGAGACATGGTCCCTCCAAGAGATGCCCATTATGCGTCTCAGGCAGCGCAAGTGGAAACTATTTAATCTGTGCTCTTGGTACATGTATGTTAACCAGCTTTCACTGCCATAAAGGAGAGTGCTCACAACACAGGCTTTGTAGACTAGGATTTTGGTTGCTGTAGTCAATTTACCATTTTCCCAGACGCGCTTGGAGAGTTTTGCCAATGCTGTGGTAGCTTTTCCTATCCTTTTTGTCAGCTCGATGTCTAAGTCTAGGTTACTGACAATTGTTGAACCCAAGTAGGTAAATTCTTGCACCACTGAAAGGGTGTGGTTCCCAATTTGTATTATAGGTATTTCTGCGACGTCTTGTGCCAGGATTTCGGTCTTGGAGAGACTTATAGTAAGGCTAAACTCTTGACAAGCAGCTGCTAAGGCGTTCACTAGCTTCTGTAGACCTCCTTGTGAGTGAGATACGAGTGCCGCGTCATCGGCAAACAGCAGCTCCCTTATCAAGATACGACGCCTTTTCGTTTTGGCTTTAAGACGTGCCAGGTTAAAGAGCCTTCCATCGGATCTGCTATGGATGTATATTCCGTCTTCCAGGGATTTAAAAGCACTGGATAGTACGACTGAGAAGAAAATGCCAAATAGTGTATGGGCCAGTACACATCCTTGTTTTACACCGCTGTTAATGGAGAATGGCCTGGAGGAAGAACTTTCAAACTGAACGGTGCCCTGCATATTTTCGTGAAAAGCTGACACTAGTTTTCTTAACTTATTTGGGCAGCCGATTCTCTCTAGTACAGCAAACAGACCGCTTCTGCTAACAAGGTCAAAGGCCTTGGTCAAATCAATAAATGCTATGAAGAGGGGCTGCTTTTGTTCTCTGCTCTTCTCCTGTAGCTGCCGAAGAGAGAAAATCATATCTGTTGTAGATCTACCTGCCCTAAAGCCACACTGCGACTCTGGATAAACACAATCTGCCAGGATCTGTATTCGCTTTAGTAATACTCTAGCAAAAGCCTTTCCGACTATGCTAAGCAGTGAGATGCCTCTGTAATTGTTACAATCAGAGCGGTCGCCTTTATTTTTATAAATTGTAACAATGTTGGAGTCTTTCAATTCCTGGGGGACCATTCCTTGTTCCCAGCACAAGCTTAGCAGTTCATGGAGTGGTTTGATTAGGGCATGTTTTCCAGCCTGAATTACTTCAGCAGGAATGCCATCTCCTCCGGGTGTTTTCCCATGTGCAAGCATGTCAATGGCAATGCTCAGCTCCTTTACTTAGGGCGTTTTGTCTAATTCCGTCAAAACTGGAAGTGATGGGAAGTTGGAAACAGCATTTGGTGAGATGGCGTTTTCAATCTGGTAGAGTTCTGTAGTGTTCTACCCATCGTTCCATTTGCAGCGCACGATCTCTGATGATTGAGCCATCTTTTGACTTGAGCGGAGCACACTTGCTGGTGTGAGGTCCAAAGGCTTTTCTCATGCCCTCATATAGTCCTCTTATGTTACCACAGTCGGCACAAGATTGAATATCTTCACATAGCTCCTGCCAGTATTTGTTAGCACATTGTCTCGCTTCTCTTTGGGCATTGTTACGTGCAGCTCTGACCTTTTTAAGTTGCTTGGGGTGGGATCCTTCTTGTAGATTAGCATGGCTGCTCTCTTGTTCATAGTGGCAGTTTCCATTTCTGGTAGACTAGCTTCAAACCAGTCTTCGCTTTTCTTGGTTTTGTTTCCAAAGACCAGTGATGATGTTTGGTAGATTGTATCAGCTTTTTTCTACCTCAGTCACAGAGAAGTTTTTAAAAGCTTCCTCTAATTTGTTCTCAAATTCGGGGCAAAGATCAGGATTTTTTGTGCTAGTAGTATTTAGGCGTGATTTTCTTTTTCCCTGTAATGTGTGGATCTTAGTTGGCAGCAGTCTTGTCCGGCAGGACACTAAATTATGATCAGTATCACAATCCGCGCTTTGGTAGCTACGTGTCAGCAGTATATTTCCAATTTTCTTTTTTCGTGTCAGTATCATATCCAGCTGGTTCCAGTGCCCAGACCTAGGGTGCCTCCATGAGACACAGTGCTGTGGTTTTGTTCTGAAGTATGTGTTGGTAATGCAGAGCTTATGGTATGTGCAGAATTCAAGCAGCCTTTGTCCGTTCTCATTCATCTTTCCGATTCCAAAAAGCCCAAGACAGTCTGGCCAGGTAGTGTGATCTGATCCTACTCTGGCATTGAAGTCACCTAGAAGGATCATATGTTCTTTTTGAGGAATGTTTGCAATGGCTTCTTTGAGGTCTTCATAGAACTTGTCTTTGTCCTCCTGAAGCGAGCTTAGTGTGGGGGCATAGGCACTAATTAGAGTGACTTTTCCAGATGCTGTCATCATACTTATGCTTAGTAGCCGTTCCAAGCCACCAACTGGAGGGACTATCATGGGAAGAAGACTGTTCTTGACAGCAAAGCCCACACCATGTATTCGAGTCTCATCCTGTGCTTTCCCTTTCCAAAAGAAAGTGTAGTCAGTCTCGCGGAGCATGCCGTTTTCGGCCAGTCGGGTTTCTTGCAGGGCTGCAATGTCAATATGTAGCCTTTTTAGCTCGTTGTTTATAACTGCCGTCTTCCTTGCATCGTTGATCTGCCTTAGATCATCAGTGAGACCAGGACACATTGTCCTGACATTCCAAGTGGCCAGTCGCATGACAGGGATTTTCTTTTTCAGTTTAATTTTTCTTTTTTTGTTGCTTGGTGCAAGTTTCCAGCCTACTTGTCGTTTTAAACTAAGCTCTAAGCACCCATTAGAGCAGGCAGGCTGTGGCGGATCAGCACCTAACTGACTGGGGGCTGCCCAGGTTGAGGCGGGCGGTAGCTGATCAGTGAGGCGCGAAGACCTCTCCCACCGTCAGAGACAACCCGTGGCGTCCATACATTACGCCAATCAAGTTGGACTTATAACCCGTAACTGTTGTCTCCCGTGTTGTTTTAGCCGCTTTGCAAAGGTTGTCATGGCCAGGGGTGTCAATGGGGTTAAGCTCCCATTGTCTATAAAATACTCCTAATGGCATGCGTCTCAAATAGCCTCTGACAACTAAGTCCTGCCTGGCCTGCTCGTGTGGCTTAGATATTAAGCCCGGCGAAACTGCTCTTACTAACAGGTGAAGGGGTGAAGGCGGATACCTGGAGCCACAAAACCGGGAGCTTCGGGAAAATGGAGCTCGTCAGCCTAGTAAGGCAGTTCATCTAGGAGAGAGGTACTCTGACTTCAAACCCCCGCTGCCTTGCGGTACTGAGGCTTCAGGAGACAACCTCGAGGAGAAATCAGGAGTGAAGGCGTTGGGAGTATCAGCTGCGAAATTCCCTCCGGCAGCTTCTGCAACTGAGTTGGTGCCAAATGTAATGCGATGCGTTCCTTTGGATCACATCAGCAAGGTCGAGAGAGGGATCATGACGCATGGGCCACCCATGACCCCTTTATCCAAGGCCCAGGAATGCGCCCCGGAGAGGAAACTCTGGTGCTGCTGCATATATATATATATATATATATATATATATATATATATATATATATATATATATATATATATATATATATATATATATATATATAAAACTAGATCTGGGCTCAATTTAGTCTTATTTAGACTGTGAAGTGTAGGCCCCTATAATGAGGATATGTAAAAACTGCGCGCTATATAAGTAGTTCGTTATTTTTTAAACTTAAAGCTAAAACGAAGTTCGTATCAAAATTCTTTTTTTTTTAAACAAAATTTGAATCAGTATTCTATTCAATGAGTTAGTTAATAAATGGAATATATATTATATAATGATCCATTGACACTTTCACCATTGTGACCTTAGATTCAATTTTTTTTTACCAATGCGTGAATCAATGAATGAAGCTTGAGTTATTAGTGAAGAAGTCCATGACCTTTTTTAAACAAATTACCTCCCCTGAAGTTTTTCATTGAAAAGTGGTGTAATTTTTTTTAAAAATCTGCTTGCATATATAATTTTTAAAATTAGATGGTTCACTTTCGGAAAAGAAAAAAAGTATCCTTTGCATCAGAAATTGGAATGATCTAAAATATCATGTCCGATTTTCATTTTCTCTTCTAGTTTCTGAGATCTAAACGGGACAGACGGACAGACAAAACTAATAGCGTCTTTTCCCCTTTCGGGGGCCGCTAAAGTGTTAACTTTTTTTTTTAAAGAGAAAAAATCTAGTTACTATGCAAATAAGTTGGACATAATTAAAAACAACAATTACTAAATAGTTTTTCATATTATCGCCTGAACTGCAGCGTATCTGCAAAACTATGGAACACAAAAGTAAAGGAATTTTTATTTTTTTTACGAAATGTTTTTTTTTTCTTGAGGCTTTGAATCTATTAAAAAACAATTAGATCAATTAGATATTCATTATAAGATATCAGTTAGGCCAGGTTTGCATTTAATTTCACATTCACTTTCACCTATCCTATGGTCTGCTGGACCGCTGGGGCACCACACAAGATCTGTCTACCTTCTTTCTCCATTCTTCTCTGTCATTTGTCTTTGATAGAATTTAATTCTGATGTTCTTTCTGAAAATATTGATACCTGCCTTTTTTCCTGCCTGTGTGGACCACTTCGATGGCCGATTTTGAGTTTGTGTTTCCAAACAAACTGTCTTTGCATAAAAAAAAATGTTGAGAATGATAATAACAAAATTATATTACTAATAAGTTAAATAATCAGGTCTGCAATAACAATACTACAACATATTTTGAGTATTTTTTTTTTTTTTTTGAAGCTTGGAGTAAAGTACTTCGCGTCTGAACCGAGGGTTGTCTAGGGCTCGAATCCTGGTAGAGATTGGCATTTTTAATTTTGTGATTTTTATGACGCCCAACTCTAATGGGTAGAAAGCATTCCTTGTGGAAAAGTAAAAGCGGTTGGTCGTTGGCAGGGCCGGCCTTAGGTAATTTGAGGCCCTAGGCAAAGGTAGCCCCAAATAAAACTTAAAAATAAACAACGAAAAAATAAAATCACGCAATTTATTAAAAACGTATCTATATCTATATAGAAATTATTCAATGCGTATTCGACACTTTCTTTATTGCTAATTGAAGATGACCATAAGCCATGATCTTTCCAATCGATGACCATAAGCCATGATCTTTCCAATCGAACCAGCCATGCTTAAACCTGCATCTGCCGTAACCGCGTTCATAACATTTTTCCTTCAAATTAGCTGATTCGTTGACCACATCTAAGGACATCCGCTTTTCGTTTGCCTTTTGATGCACTAGACTCGATAGAACATCTCGACATTTTCAACAAAAGCTCTTCTACGATTGGTAGTCTAAACTTTTGTTAGTAGGCCTGGAGTCGTCGTAAAAACCTAGAGCAAGTCCAGCTGACATAAAACAATAGAGCCTTGTTATGGTTGACATTTGATCCAAGTTCGTTTTTGTTTTCTATAAATTTTTTTAGTTATATGTGAGGCTTGGGGCTCAACCACAAAGCAATAAATTTGTAAGATTAGTTTTAAATCTAATAGAAATACTTCATGTCTTATTAAATAAATTCAGTTCAGACTGATATTCTGATTTAAAGTTTCCTATAACTAGTTTCTATATCTATACAATTAAATACAATTAAATGTCAATTGATCTTCTAAATGACAGTTTTCTTTTGAATAGTTAGTGTAGGAACTACAATAGCGGAAAAATGTCCGCCTAAATGATTAACTTGAACCAGACCATGGACATTGACAGAGAAACAATAGCCCGCATGTTTCTATTGAAATGAACCAGACATTGACAGAGAAACTTTAGCCCGCATGTTTCTATTGAAATGAACCAGACAGTGACAGAGAAACTTTAGCCCGCATGTTTCTATTGAAATGAACCAGACAGTGACAGAGAAACTTTAGCCCGCATGTTTCTATTGAAATGAACCAGACAGTGACAGAGAAACTTTAGCCCGCATGTTTCTATTGAAATGAACCAGACAGTGACAGAGAAACTTTAGCCCGCATGTTTCTATTGAAATGAACCAGACAGTGACAGAGAAACTTTAGCCCGCATGTTTCTATTGAAATGAACCAGACAGTGACAGAGAAACTTTAGCCCGCATGTTTCTATTGAAATGAACCAGACAGTGACAGAGAAACTTTAGCCCGCAAGCTTCTATTGAATTGAACCAGACAGTGACAGAGAAACATTAGCCCGCATGTTTCTATTGAAATGAACCAGACAGTGACAGAGAAACTTTAGCCCGTATGTATCTATTAAATGAACCAAACATTGACAGAGAAACTTTAGCCCGTATGTATCTATTAAATGAACCAGACAGTGACAGAGAAACTTTAGCCCGCAAGCTTCTATTGAAATGAACTAGACTGTGAGAACTTGCAAGCTTCTATTGAAATGAACTAGACAGTGACAACTTGCAAGCTTCTATTGAAATGAACCAGACAGTGACAACTTGCAAGCTTCTATTGAAATGAACTAGACAGTGACAACTTGCAAGCTTCTATTGAAATGAACTAGACAGTGACAACTTGCAAGCTTCTATTGAAATGAACTAGACAGTGACAACTTGCAAGCTTCTATTGAAATGAACTAGACAGTGACAACTTGCAAGCTTCTGTTGAAATGAACCAGACAGTGAAAACTTGCAAGCTTCTATTGAAATGAACCAGACAGTGACAACTTGCAAGCTTCTATTGAAATGAACCAGACAGTGACAACTTGCAAGCTTCTATTGAAATGAACCAGACAGTGACAACTTGCAAGCTTCTATTGAAATGAACCAGACTGTGACAACTTGCAAGTTTCAATTCATTTGTTTCGAACGTTCTTTCAGGGTTCGAACGTGCGACCATCCAGATCTGACATTCCCTCCCATTACATTAGATGAACTCCGATTTGGAACAGACCAGTAAGGACTAGTCCACCTGTAGTGCTCGGGCAAGAAACTGAGCAGTTATGTGTAATGCCTCGTAGCCTTCATGTAGATCGAGTGACTGTCCAGACTCGTCCCGCCTTAACTCTCGGAGCTGGAAACACTTGTATAAGATATGCGACACTGTGACGGCATCGGAGTCATAGTTTGGACAAAATTGGACCTATTCGTAGCAGCCAGCGCACCCTTCTTTGCGGTTTTCTTGCTGATTTCTTTATTGAGCCTTCGGGTTCTAATAGCCTCGAATGCCCAATTCATCCTTGGGAATTTCGTCCGGGTTGTCCATTAGGGCGCCAAACCCAGCCCTAGCGGAATCATTCATGACCGACACATCGGCCAAAAACACAGAAGTAGATTGATCAAAATCACATCTGCATGAGTAAATGAACGACTGGACGCAGTGGCGTAGCTAGAGTATATGATGCCTGGTGCGGTATCTCATATTGATGCCTCCCCCCCCCCCCCCAAAAAAAAAAAAAAAAAAAAAAAAACTAATTAATAACATTGCAAAACCTTACTTTTTTTTCAAAATAATATGTATTCATTAATCAAATATTGTTAATTCTTTCATGACCTTAATGACCTTTCATGACCGTACAGCCTTGATCCCTGCAGTCCATTATGTCTTAGCCATCCAAACGCAATTTCTCTAGAATCATCTCAGCGATTCCAGCAGCATGCTTGTCCTTTGTGTCGATGAAGTCAACAAAAGACTCAAGAACCTGCACCCCGTCATTCTCCATGACAACATACCGTAAAATTTGGGAAATTTGATCCAGCTTTGAGATGTCAGGTGTACTGTCAAAAATAATAGAGAAATATTTGGCTTGTTTTACTTGCTGTATGATTTGTTTTTTAGCGTGATCCCCCAATATTGTAATAAATTCATTTTGTATTTGTGGAGACATGTATGTATTCGGACTGGAACAAAGCTTAGTTCGAAGCTCATGCTCTCTCAAGAGTGGATCGTACTTTGATAGTAATTTTACTAACTCTCCAGGTTTTCGTCTCTTGTATAATCAAATCTTGGGCCTTGTTGCCAATATTGTTCCCTACTCTCAGGCAAACTTCAAGTTCCCTCCAAGCAAGCGATGACTGAATGCTCTGCTGGTCTCATGTTTTTCTATTTTCGGGGATAACCTCCACCACTCATTGAATCCATCTTTGGATTTAAATGAAGATTTGGTACTTGTTTAGAAGAGTGTGCAGGGGAAGCAAAATAAGAATTCTTTTTTTTTTTTGGCGAATAACACATCCACTTTCTAAGAACTTTCTCGCCGTTTGACATTTGCCGGAAAAACCAAGCCTTTCAAAGCTTTCTAGCCTTTCCTTTTGCTGATTCTTGATGTCTATACGCCTCTCTGAATTGACTGTCCATACGCTGAACTGTTTCAGATCCTTGAGTGAAAAGGTGTATGCGAATATTATATGTGATGACATCAGGCCAATCTCCAATGTCGTTCAGTCTAGAGTTTATTATCCTGCTTTCTGTATTGTTTACACTGTCTGATGGTTCAGCTTCTTCAGTATGAATTTTTGAGGACATGCTTGTGTGCTGTCCTTTAGTCTCTAGAACCTGCGGTATTGAAGTATTTTCTTCTTTTCACGATGTCGGCCTCGTCATTTTTTTTCTGGATTCAATGATAACCGTCTCATCTTGCTTTGTTGCTTTTAATTGTTCAGTTAATTCATACCCATTAACAGCTCGCCTATAGTCGGTGGACTCTGGCAATGATGTGACTTGAAATTGTCTCGATGCTTCTTTAGACTTAAGAAATTTAAGAAACGCACCTCACTGCGGTCAATGAAACTGCTTTATGCGGATGACATTGTCCTCTGGTCAACCGGCAAGAAAGCCGACCAAATACATGCGGCATTACAAGCAGACCTCCAAACCATCTCCTCGTATTGCGACAAATGACAGATTCAGATAAACGTTCAGATAAATGTTCAGCCTAGGGATCGACATTCTTAAGGCTCTATTCGAGCTTCAACTCGGTGGGCTGCGACTCCAACGTGAAAACACGCCAAATATCTAGGGGTAACCCTGGATAGAAAGTTGTCAAATGTTCCAGCACGTCCAGGAAGTTGAAAGAAAAGCCACGGAGAAGTTAGCGTTACTAAGAAAGCTAGCCAGCACAAAGTGGGGTGTCAAAGCTTACATGCTACGCACATTGTACTTAGGGGCACTCAGATCACAATTTAAATTGAGTACAGCTCAAGTATATGCTAGTAAAACTGCCCTCGAATCACTCGACCGAGTACAATCACATGCACTAAGGTTCGTTTGTGGCACTGTAACGACTGGCCGAAGGATTGTATTAATAAGTTGATAAATCCATATGAAGTGAAGAAAGAAACATCTCTCTGTATTTTCTTAAAACTTCTTTAATAATACTTCTTCAACTTTCACATCAAATTAACTTCTCAATTCAATAACAACTTGACTTGATACTTCATAAATAAAACTTAAAGAAACATAAAACTTCACTTAGTATAACTTCAACTTCAACTAATAAAACGTTAACTAATGAACCTGCTAATATCACAAAACTTGAATAAACCTTTACTAAGAGAAGAATAATCGAGGACCATCGCTCTACAAGAACTACTACTATGCGAGGACCCCGTCTAACTGACTTTCCCCTAATTTATACTTTCTTTGATCGTACGTTCCAGAATCATGGAACTTTCTCAGATAATTATTTTAGTAACTTTGACCTTCTAGAAGCTGACGTGTGCTATTTTTTTCCTTAACCTCTTTCTTTGATTGGATACCTAAAATTAACTTGTTTACGCTGGACACTTGCACTGATTTGAACTCGCTTCTAGAAACTGGTAGAAATAGGTCACAGACTCGACTCGTGACAGGCACCTTTCGGACAAGCCCAACAAACGCTGCTGAAATCTTAAAAAACGTGACCCCTTTACATTTAAGGAGGGAGAGGGCGGTACTTACAACCTATGAGGGCTATGAAAGGGGCGACTCTAGGCTGCCCACCTCAATATTAGTGCGACAGTGGAGAGAGAGGAAAAGCATAAAATGCGATCGTTCCTCCACATTGCGGCCAATTGGTCAAAATCAGCTGGGCTCTCCACTGACAGAATCCCAATTATAATAATTAGTACTTGCCCTCCGTGGAGGAGAAGTCGGCCCCACAAATAAGCATGTCCCTTATAGGGCAAGAGGGAGCCACCAAGAGGCGATTAACACCTGCCATACTCCAAAACTTGGCATCAGCTACACTAAAGTCCTACCCATCAGATACCATTTTCTGTTATACCGATAGGTCGGTAATAAGGGACCCCGATAGATCTGGGTATGGGGCCCTTATAGTCTACCCAGACCGGACAGAACCAGAGATGCCGATTTCTCCGTCTGAGCTTAAAAGGGTTTTGAGGCGCCAGCCAGACTAGTCAGTCTTGAGCATTGTTCATCATTTTGTTTACGTTACAGTATTACAATTAATTAGTTAGTTAAAAAAAAAAAACTCGTAGAAAACAAAGGTTAGCATATTTAAAAATATTGACATTACATTAGAATTAATTCCAAAATTAAACTCTAAAGAATCATAAAGAAATGAATAAACTAAGACAATTGTTTGGAGCTAGAGTTTAGAAATATATTTGTAAAGTCAATATCTAGATTAAACCAATGGACTAAACAATGAAGTAAAAAAAGGTTGCCTTATCTTCTTCTTCTTCTTTATATTACAGAGCATTGATCCGTGTAGTAACAACATGTACCGTGTGTCCGAAATAAATCTAGTAAATTAGATACAAACTGTTCTATAGCTTACATTGTATGGAAGAAATAGTCAAGGAGATGAAACAAAATAGCGACATGACTAGTTTATAAATCGTTAGTTCATGTTTAAAATACAGTAGTTTATGTTTGTTCGTGTCCATGCAATTAGTCGTTTTTACTGAAACGCCTACGGAAATTAATACACACTGGGGGAATTTTGGTGCCCCTCTCCACTTGGTGCCCTGTGCGGCCCGCACCACCCGCACATTGGTAGCTACGCCACTGTGGACGCACTGCGTGTCAGTAATGACCCGTGTGACTGGATGGCACTGCGTGACGGTAATGGCCTGTGTGCCTGGATGGCACTGTATGTCGGTAATGACCCGTGTGACTGAACGGCACTGCGTGTCGGTAATGGCTCATGTGACTGGATGGCACTGCGTGTCGGTAATGGCTCATGTGACTGGATGGCACTGCCGGGCACAGCTTGTCGGTAATGGCTCATGTGACTGGATGGCACTGCGTGTCGGTAATGGCTCATGTGACTGGACGGCACTGCGTGTCGGTAATAGCTCATGTGACTGGATGGCACAGCGTGTCGGTAATGGCTCATGTGACTGGATTGCACTGCCGGGCACAGCGAGTCGGTAATGGCTCATGTGACTGGATGGCACTGTCTGGCACAGCGTGTCGGTAATGGCTCTTGTGACTGGATGGCACTGTCTGGCACAGCGTGTCGGTAATGGCTCATGTGACTGGATGGCACTGTCTGGCACAGCGTGTCGGTAATGGCTCGTGTGACTGGATGGCACTGCCGGGCACAGCGTGTCGGTAATGGCTCATGTGACTGGATGGCACTGTCTGGCACAGCGTGTCGGTAATGGCTCATGTGACTGGATGGCACTGTCTGGCACAGCGTGTCGGTATTGGCTCATGTGACTGGATGGCACTGTCTGGCACAGCGTGTCGGTAATGGCTCATGTGACTGGATGGCACTATCTGGCACAGCGTGTCGGTAATGGCTCTTGACATGTAGTTTGGACGTCATTTGTAGGCCTGCGAATATAGAAACATGCTACACAGATTGCTAGTTCAGAGACATTGCTTGGCAAGCAGTGGTCTTTTCCAATAAAGCCAAAAAAAAAACCAGGTCAAATTGAGTAAAATAAAGTAAAGTGGGGTCACGGCCGATACTAGAAGTCTGTTTTTAGTTAGCAGACGTCAACATAACAATGATTACACGTACTTGGGAAATTGTTATCGCGCTCATAATGGGCAGAATTGGTTAGGCGGATATAAATTAAAACGTCTTATTTATAAGAACTTTTTGAATAATAATTTTACATGATAAATATTCAAATATGAATTTATGGGCCCTAACTATATTGCAAATACGACGACATTGTGTTTTTCCCTAGAAAGAAAAGATGTCGTCGGTGTATGTCCCCTTTCCACAAGTCAGCATAATGCATAATGGTTGAGATATTAAGGCGGGTGTGGGGGTTGGCCCCTAAACAAAATTTAATGTCTTCGAAAATAATATTTAAAAAAATATATTCTTATTTAAGTAATTAATTTTTATCACTACGTTTGTTCGAAACCTCGTTTTATTACAGAACTATAATTAATATATTACAAAGCTCTGGAAAAATTAATGCAATACCATAGAATAAAATAAACCTACTAGTATTAATGTTGTTTGTTTTAAGTAGTTAAAGTATACATTGAAAGTGAGCTGTACGTCTAAAGATACAATAGAAAAAAAACTACATAGAGAAACAGTTTCGAGTAGTCGACTAGGGAAATAAAGTATTTTGGTTCAAAACTCATTTATTCCACTTCCACTGACAAGTTTTTTACATTTTCTTTTGAAAATAATTATGACAAATTTATGCCAGAGAAACAATAATATAGAATTTGCAGAATGACATCAAAACTGTGGCCATGTTTTAAAAGTCATGATTTCGGCGGAAAGGAGGAGGGGGGGGGGTGCTGTAGTTAGATCTAATGACGTACGTGCCCTCTTTACTCTTAATGATTGCATTTGCAATTAGAGGGGAGACGACTTGATATAAGAGTATAATATATAGCATATATAACTTAGATTAGTGAGATTTTTTAAAACAGAAATTATGTAATTTCTCCACACTATTACCCTCCCCCTCAAAAAAAAGGTTAGGGGGGGGGGAATTGCCTCTACCGCCCTTCCCACGGGCCCATCTGGTACCGACTACCCTCTTTCAGTTTAGATTTAGTAATAAGTGAATGTGAGAATTGAATCGGCCAACATACCTGTGTAAAGAGGAGGGCGAAAGCTAAACTATATTATCAAGATATATAAATAATTTTAGACCAACATTTGGTGATTTCTCTACAAAAATTCAACTGCTCCCTATCTCTTTGTGGATGTGGGTGTTTGGGGGGGGGGCGTTGAGGGGCGATCCACTAGGGCCTAACACTATAGTAGAGACATTTTCATTCAATTTTAATATTTGACTTTTCCGGCGGTCTTATAAAAGGGAACAGCCGCTTTGATTTTGTCTAGTCTGTCCGGTTGTCACATTTATATCTTTTAAAAAAAATCTCCCTTTATCTCGTGTCATACATTGAAATGTTCTGGCCTTGGCACTATTACAATACCCCTAGAACCACCATCGTTGGTCATCCTAGTTCCATCTGTTGTGTTTGGACCACTATTGAGACCAACTTCTCGGTGCTGTTCAGTAGAAAGTAGCCGAGGAGTGTAGTGTGCTGGTTTTCAGACCATCCGTTGTCTCCGTAGCCATGCACCGTGGCGGACAGAAACAGTTTTATTTCATAGAGTCAAAACTAGATGTAGACTGTATTCTGTAAGAACGTAGTTTGTAAAAAAGTTTGACGGAATTGTTTTCAATGTAAGAGAGTATCGAGCTGTGTGATAAACTAGCCAAGTTTTCTAATAGTGTGTGTATGTGTGAATGTGTGGTAAAAGTGGGATGAGTGTGTTCTATATAGAAAGTCTTGTTGCATTTGCGTGTGTATGTGTGTGCTATATCTGATTAAGGATGTGCTTATATATATATATGGTTCTCTTTGGTGAACTAACAACATTGTTCCCCTTAACCACACAATGGAGCCGCCCCTGTAGTTCGTGAAAGCAAGCGATAAGTTTTCCTCAAGTACTGTCCCTATTGAGAGCGTTGCAGACAGGTCGGCGCCAGTCTGTCGCGAGTAAACACCTGCCCTATTGGTTACACAATACACCTACCTGGCGGGGTTAAGCCACACCTGGACCCAAAGGTAGCGCACTGATTACACACAAGTCGAGAAGAAGCAGGCCGCCAGATAATCAGAGAGACGATCTGATGGGATGCGTATAAACGAGTGTGTCTACAATAAGGTTGTTTCAGATGAGTTCAGAGTTGCTAAAATCTCACCTTGTAATATAAATGTAGATCTTTTCAGCCCCATGGACAACAAATGAACCTCTGCAACGGATACTTGCCAAATGTCTTTAGAGTTAAAAGGGGGAAAAAGTTTTTTTTTCTTTTTGTTTAGTTCTTGGTGAGAAGTTTATTCAAATCCTATTTTTAGACATGCATATAAGGGCTTTGTTTAGTCACCACAAAAAAGATGAGCAGACTGTTGGGACACTATTCTAGAAACAGCATTAACGAAACATAGTCGTATAGAAGAAATAGTCATTAATCACCATTGATAGTGAAATATATGTACACTTTTTATATAAATAAAAGATGACATTTAGACATATAATAATAATAATAATAATCTTTATTATATGATTTTTCTATCAGAAGCAGTCTATACACTAAATGGACATACATTTTGTAAGCAGAAATGTGTTGATGACGATTTTTTCTTGTTTCCTTTCCTTTATTTCTATGCCGAGACAAGTGAAATAATCAGGTCGTGTTGTGACCCGTCTAATTAGTTCCCCTGATTCTACTCTCTGTTAAATATTGTTGGCAACGAATTGAATTCCGAACTATTTATGTTTTGTTTTAAAGTATTTACAACACTTATTAAAACCTATCTATATCTAGTTACCCACCTATTAACAGACTCACTAATTTAAAAAAAAACGCTTAAATACGAACATACAAATATACATTGACTACACTACTGTATTATACATTTCAGTGGCTTGGTACCATACCTCTCTAGTTCAAGTTTTTATAGGTGACTATAAATGACTATGTCACGTGTTGATGATGAGGTTATTCATATTCAGAGAGTTACAACCAAAGCCAGATCAGTTCAACCAAAGCCAGATCAGTTCAACCAAAGCTAGATCAGTTCAACCAAAGCCAGATCAGTTCAACTAAAGCCAGATCAGTTCAACCAAAGCCAGATCAGTTTAACCAAAGCCAGATCAGTTCAACCAAAGCCAGATCAGTTCAACTAAAGCCAGATCAGTTTAACCAAAGCCAGATCAGTTCAACTAAAACCAGATCAGTTCAACCGAAAGCTTCAAACATACAAGAATGTAATGTAGTCTTGGCCTGGCTTGTGTCTCTCATGCACACAACTAGAGAAGGTGTACGCCCATGCAAACAAGTAACACTTCTGTTAGTGTTGGTGAGATGGGGAGGGGGTGGAAGTAAGTATTGGGAGGGGTGCTGCTTCCATAATTTAGTGAGTAGTTCTTTGATAGTGTGGAATATGAGCATCTGTTGCGTGTATCAGTAGAATGCCGTCTGTCAGGCGTTGCCAGATCACCTGGTGAGAATACTACTGTATGGGAGAGAACACAGGTAACTCAAATGATGAGCTCTAGTGGTGTATTATATACATTAGTGCACACATTATTTATAACACATCAGCTCGGACTTGTATCTCCATCTTTAACTCACAGACACCAGTAGAAATCTAGCTTTATATAGAAATCTTGCTTTATACTTTATAGCTTTATTAAGAAATCTAGTTTTTTATTCATGAAATTGTATTGCTAAAAGAACCTCGAGGTCTAGCTGTTAAAATAATGAGCCAGTGTGTCGCTAATAAAATTGTTCACCCCATTTCTTAGTCTCAACAGTGTCCACTAAAGCTGACCTATCTTGTTTCATTATTTCTACAATCTCAACAGTGTCCACTAAAGCTGACCTATCTTGTTTCATTATTTCTACAATCTCAAAAGTGTCAACTAAAGCTGACATATCTTGTTTCATTATTTCTACAATCTCTAATAATTTTTGGGTTATAAAGAATCTTGGCGCCCTAGCCAAACATATTTATCGCCTTAGAATTTTTGCAAGACCGCACTACAAACAGCGATGTCCTTGCGAACGCCAGTATGGACAGTATAGAGGCACTTCTTATGGTCCGACAGTTACGCAAGGCACGTATCCCGTCTTGGGGACAAACGTATGCCGTAAGCAGTCTTTTTTTGGTGAGCTAAAAGGTGGTCGACGTAACAGAGGTGCGCAGCAGAAACGATTTAAAGACTAGCTTAGGCGCCAACTTGCCTAAGCTGACATAGAAGAGAGCACCTTATTGCATGCGGCTTCAGAACGAGACAGCTGGAGGTCACTCACAAAGGCCGCGGGTTACACATATGAGACCAAAAGAAAATCCGCCTCCGAAGACAGACGCAGACGTCGAAAAGAAAATCTTAATCGACCACATGCGGACAATGGTTATGCTTGCATTTGATGTGGCAAAATATGTAGGTCACAGCTGGGGCTGCGTGCCACGGGAAATACTGCATTCCTCATTAATCTTCGGACTCGAAGACAAGCCTTATTCTTCTTATTATTTAATCATTGTTAGTCTTGAACCTTGACCTTTGTAAGATGTGTTCACTGGTTTAAATGAGTCAAACTGAATGATGACAGTAGAAAGTAAATTCTACATTTGAATGAACCAATTCTTGCTAATTAAATATGACTGGACAGCCAGCGGTCTCCAAATGTGTGTGTCCTGTATATAAAGGATATGACCTTTCCCCAAGGTCAGCCATTGACTTTTAGATCATGAACATGTTCCAAAACGAGATCCAATATTCTTAGCGGGAAAACTTTGTAAGTCATTGGTCCTCCGAGTTTGTCATGAATTGTGGTCATGGCATTGAAGAAGTAGCCCAGTCGTCCACTGACATTCTGCCTGTTCAAGTAGCCCAGTCATCCTCGGACATCCGCTACTCAGCCTGCTCATACTATAGTGACTAATTAAAACAAGAACACAGACTTGGCTTTCGTCCATAGCAAAGTTCTTGGATTCTTTCTCAAGATGTCACATTTCTTATGTAAAGACATATTTTTAAAATGTGTATAAGTATTTCTATAAATGTGTAGAAGTATTCATATAAATATGTAGAAGTATTCATATAAATGTGTATGTCAGAAGGACTTGAAGACACAGAGACAGACATTAAAATGAATCCTCAGACGGTGCCCTATGAACAGAGTCAAGTCAACACTTGATTTTACTTTCTGTTCCTTTAATCACTTTCTTTTTCTGTAGTCTTTGTCTTATATGTTGCGCATGTTAATTAGAGACATAACCTCTACTTAGTTTGGCCTGTCTAATGCCTCTCTATTTTATATGAGACTGTAAAGTGTCTAGCCCAATAAATGTTAGTATTAACAACAACCTGAACCTACTTCCTATAAGCTGCACTGTGTAGACCAGATGGCTGAAAGGAAAACTGGCAGGAGATCAAAACTTGCGCCTCAGATATTAGACATCACACACTCGTTCATTCAACTGCCCACACATTTCATCCTATAGTACTTCTCCCAATCATTCCTACCTATGGTACTTCTCCCAATCATTCCTTCCTATAGTACTTCTCCCACTCATTCCTTCCTATGGTACTTCTCCCACTCATTCCTTCCTATGGTACTTCTCCCACACATTCCATCCTATAGTACTTCTCCCACTCATTCCTTCCTATGGTACTTCTCCCAATCATTCCTTCCTATAGTACTTCTCCCACACATTCCATCCTATAATACTTCTCCCACTCATTCCTTCCTATGGTACTTCTCCCAATCATTCCTTCCTATAGTACTTCTCCCACACATTCCATCCTATAGTACTTCTCCCAATCATTCCTACCTATGGTACTTCTCCCAATCATGCCTTCCTATAGTACTTCTCCCACACATTCCATCCTATAGTACTTCTCCCACTCATTCCTTCCTATGGTACTTCTCCCACTCATTCCTTCCTATAGTACTTCTCCCAATCATTCCTTCCTATAGTACTTCTCCCACACATTCCATCCTATGGTACTTCTCCCACACATTCCATCCTATGGTACTTCTCCCACTCATTCCTTCCTATAGTACTTCTCCCACACATTCCATCCTATGGTACTTCTCCCACACATTCCATCCTATAGTACTTCTCCCACTCATTCCTTCCTATGGTACTTCTCCCACTCATTCCTTCCTATGGTACTTCTCCCACTCATTCCACCCTATAGTACTTCTCCCACTCATTCCTTCCTATAGTACTTCTCCCACACATTCCATCCTATAGTACTTCTCCCACACATTCCTTTCTATGGTACTTCTCCCACTGATTCCTTCCTATCCATTCAAGTGCCAGTTATTTTGTCTGCCCACACATCCATTCAAGTGCCAGTTATTTTGTCTCTCCACACATCCATTCAAGTGCCAGTTATTTTGTCTGCCCACACATCCATTCAAGTGCCAGTTATTTTGTCTCTCCACACATCCATTCAAGTGCCAGTTATTTTGTCACCCCACACATCCATTCAAGTGCCAGTTATTTTGTCTCTCCACACATCCATTCAAGTGCCAGTTATTTTGTCTGTCCACACATCCATTCAAGTGCCAGTTATTTTGTCTGCCCACACATCCATTCAAGTGCCAGTTATTTTGTCTCTCCACACATCCATTCAAGTGCCAGTTATTTTGTCTCTCCACACATCCATTCAAGTGCCAGTTATTTTGTCTGCCCACACATCCATTCAAGTGCCAGTTATTTTGTCTCTCCACACATCCATTCAAGTGCCAGTTATTTTGTCACCCCACACATCCATTCAAGTGCCAGTTATTTTGTCACCCCACACATCCATTCAAGTGCCAGTTATTTTGTCTCTCCACACATCCATTCAAGTGCCAGTTATTTTGTCTCTCCACACATCCATTCAAGTGCCAGTTATTTTGTCTGTCCACACATCCATTCAAGTGCCAGTTATTTTGTCTGCCCACACATCCATTCAAGTGCCAGTTATTTTGTAACCCCACACATCCATTCAAGTGCCAGTTATTTTGTCTCTCCACACATCCATTCAAGTGCCAGTTATTTTGTCACCCCACACATTCATTCAAGTGCCAGTTATTTTGTCTCTCCACACATCCATTCAAGTGCCAGTTATTTTGTCACCCCACACATCCATTCAAGTGCCAGTTATTTTGTCTCTCCACACATCCATTCAAGTGCCAGTTATTTTGTCACCCCACACATCCATTCAAGTGCCAGTTATTTTGTCTCTCCACACATCTATTCAAGTGCCAGTTATTTTGTCACCCCACACATCCATTCAAGTGCCAGTTATTTTGTCTCTCCACGCATCCATTCAAGTGTCAGTTATTTTGTCTCTCCACACATCCATTCAAGTGCCAATTATTTTGTCTGCCCACACATCCATTAAAGTGCCAGTTATTTTGTCTCTCCACACATCCATTCAAGTGCCAGTTATTTTGTCTCTCCACACATCCATTAAAGTGCCAGTTATTTTGTCACCCCACACATCCATTCAAGTGCCAGTTATTTTGTCTCTCCACACATCCATTCAAGTGCCAGTTATTTTGTCTGCCCACACATCCATTCAAGTGCCAGTTATTTTGTCTGCCCACACATCCATTCAAGTGCCAGTTATTTTGTCTGCCCACACATCCATTCAAGTGCCAGTTATTTTGTCTCTCCACACATCCATTCAAGTGCCAGTTAATTTGTCTCTCCACACATCCATTCAAGTGCCAGTTATTTTGTCTTCCTACACATCCATTCAAGTGCCAGTTATATTGTCTCTCCACACATCCATTCAAGTGCCAGTTATTTTGTCTCTCCACACATCCATTCAAGTGCCAATCATTTTGTCTGCCCACACATCCATTCATGTGCCAGTTATTTTGTCTCTCCACACATCCATTCAAGTGCCAGTTATTTTGTCTGCCTACACATCCATTCAAGTGCCAGTTATTTTGTCTCTCCACACATCCATTCAAGTGCCAGTTATTTTGTCTCTCCACACATCCATTCAAGTGCCAGTTATTTTGTCTGCCCACACATCCCTCTTGAAGTAGTAGTACCACTGTGCGGCCTTTATTAAAATAAGTGTTTTAGCAATGCTTCAATCAACACTTGTGTGTATTGTGACTTAGTTGGCTGTGTCTTTCTGTATTAGCTAATATGTGTTTTAAATCTTTCCATTTATTAGCACTATGTATGTATTAGCACTCGTGTCTGTTTTGTCTTAATACATTCTCATTATCTTTTGTTTATGTCTGAGTAGCTCTATGTGTAGCTATCTGATTCTTGAATGTAGCGTGTTTATGTCAATGTGTTTTTGTGCATGTATGGGTCTGTCTATATTGCGGTCTATCAATTCTGTCTATAGCCTATCTACTGTTAAATACTTGCGTAGGCACAGTTCATACCAATGGTTATCTAGATCTATTTCTTTCTTCTTGATAATAAAAATAAAATAATTCAATGTTCTTTAATGTTTCTTTCTAGTATTGAACCAAGACCACGTGGACTGTCACCATCAGTTTCACGTCACGAAAATGAATTCTTAAGAGTGGAATTTCTGGGCTAACATTTCAACACAAGGGTTAGACAATTCTAAGGAAGAAAGTATGGTCCCACCATTTTGTGGTCTTTTATGTCCTGTCTAATCTGGAGCGCCCTGACCTTTTCTTTCTCTCTGAGCCAGATCTTCATTTGGACAATAGAAGGAGGATAGTGTGGAAACAATCATTTAGTCCCAGCTCATGTCACTGATTATGCGACTGATTTGAATATTGCCTGTCTGATCATTGCTGACGCTTACTATAGATACCAGTGACTATTTTTCTTTTTCCTCGCTTAGACCGCCCCCTAGAGGAGCAACATTGCCACATTAGTCAGTGATCTCCCCTTCACTCGGTGTGGGCCTTGTACCATCTGGCAGCCCGTCTGGCGTGAAACAGCGCAGTGTAAACAGTACAGTCTTGATGGCAACCCTCGCCGACACTTGCTCTCACTTCGGTTTGGCTTTTTTTTTTTTAATATAATCCAGCCTCCCCCCTCCCTCAGGTCATTTTTTTTCTCGGTAGTTATAATCTTTTTCTTTTAAACCAAAAAGAAAATCCCCCCCCCCACCACCACCACGGCTACAACAGAGTGTTTTAACTCTCTTTATGTTTTGGCGAATGAGTATCGCCTTATCAGAAGACAACTGGTAGTTAGTGTGTTGGCGTGTTTGTGTGGTGTCTATTACGGTTAAATCGTCTTTCTATCGACTCCTCTCTCTCTCGCTCTCTCTCCATAACACACACACGGCAAAGTTCACTGTTTGGATTCCAAACACTAAGTTGAACTCGTGTTGATTCCAAATCGTCTTCAGCTTTATTTGAGAGTTATTTATTTGAGAGTTATTTCTGCTCAAGTTTTGGAACCTCTCTCAGTGTCATGTTTTGTCGTGGAGATTATACAACTTTCAGGGAGGACAACTCTACTTTTGTGTGATCTTTGACCCTTTGATCTACAGAAGCACGTGCGAGTAGGTTGTTGCAAAGATATTCTATTTCTGTTTGGATATCTAAGTGACTGGACTGTGTCCACATACACAATACGTCAGCGTCTGGAATGGGATATATTGTGCATTTGATTACTATGAGTAAAGAGCGGATAACTAACACATGTTAAGCTGTTCTGTGGAGTCCAGGTGAGTAGATCAATAAAGATCCACTCACTTCTACCATGCTTCCATTCACTTGGAGAGAACACTGGCTTCAGGCCACCAGGAGTGGAGGACTATTTATAGAAATAAGATCCTATACTCCCTATAAATGTGTCTATCTCTCGCACGTTCATTGTTCTCAGTAAACTATTATGCCACATATGTGCCCTTATAGCATCGAGTCCAGATGGTGACCACTATGGCCAGTGTCCAACTGGTGAAAAATCACCAGCCACATCATCACGGTCATTATCATCCTCCTCATCACATAGCATTACTCCGTCCAGCGAGTCCAATGAGCATGACACTGGACTACAGCCTAGCAAACACTTCACAAAGCTCCGAGGGCGACGCCCAGAGTGGCTCACTTAGAGACCTGTCGCCACCATTGTCAGCCAGTGGATCAGAAGAAAGAGATAGACACAGTTGCTCAGAGACTCCCCTGAAGAAAAACAAAAGAAAACTTAGCGAGCCTAAAAAGCGAGCTGATACAGTAGAAAAAAGTCCCAGTCCAAAAAACATCAAAAGTGGTCCAAGTGATAAGGGCAGTAGAAACAAAACAGATTTGCCAACCATCAAAAAATCCAAAAGTAGAAAAGTGATTAACGGTTGTGCCAAAAAGTCTTTCTCGTGGTCAGCAGCAAAACAATCTGTTGATAGATCAGAAACAACATCATCTTCTTCCGAGAACGAGACTTCAAAGAATTCCGAAGGTGCTTCTATTTCGCAGATTCTTCAACCAATATTTCATGGACATTCTCCAGCAGCGTTAGGCTTTATACCCGGACTTTATTTTCCAGGGACACCATATCCTCATTCTGCACTTCAGTCGTCTTTCTCAACACTACCTCTACAACTACAGCATACATACCTCGCCGCTGCAGCAGCACAGGCCACCGCAAACTCCACTTCCCCGCAACTGTCATCACATGCAGGGGCTATGGTCGAGTCCGACAGATCTCTTCAGTCAAAATGTAACCCAAGTGGGCCATCTTCTTTCACCTCTTCAATAGCAGCTCTACAACCGTCCACTGCCCAGTGTGCCTCCAGCTCAAAGACCAGCGCATCAATGCACGAGGACGATGACGATGCCTCATCTTCCAGAGCTCAATCTCCAGAAGACCTTAGTATCTCTGGAAAGTTGTCGAGAAAACATAGAAAAAACTACAAAAATATGACCCGTGAAAGAAGAGTGGAGGCAAATGCCAGGGAAAGAACTCGGGTTCACACTATCAGTGCTGCATTCGATGCTTTAAGACACGCTGTTCCGTCCTACTCCCACAATCAAAAACTCTCTAAACTAGCCATTTTAAGGATAGCCTGTAGTTACATTATGTCTTTAGCTCGTCTGGCGGATTTAGACTACACCTCATCTTCAGAACATATTGGAACACCTCTGACCTTTGCCCAGTGTGTAGACATGTGTACAAATACAATACAGACTGAAGGCAGGGCCAGGCGCAGACATTGATCAAAGTGTTAGAGATATTAGATATTCATTGTATGGACAAATGGTCGAATGTTTGGAATCAATATTTGTGAAGTTGGTTTAGAAAAGGGAAAATAAAAACAACACTTTCTAATGAACACTTGCATGAAAGGGAGGGGTTGGTAAAACATATTTTCTTACCTGAAGCATTTGGTAGGCGCCAGTCTCCATAAATTATGATTGAACAGGTCTGGGTTGCAATTAAAAAAAATGATAGTTTCGTTTGCAGTCATGTGATTCATCTTTTGACATTACTGTCTCTATTATCATTTTTAATAAGAACTCATTAGTCAACACTCTCAATAGTTAGTACTAAAATGTATTAGAATGTGTATATAATTTATTTCTCTCTCCCTCTCTCTCTCTCTAAAATTCATAGACATACTTAAAATATGTTCTTCTCAACGAATATGAAACTGTTAACATAAGGCACCATCTTGAACTACAGATAAAGCTTGTAACATTTCTATCTATTCTTAAAGTTTAAAAATGACTTATGTTGTTTCATGAATGGAAGATGAGTTGAAGTATTAACTTTTGTTGTACATTTTTAACTGTTACATGCTGGCCTCTATTAGATGGTCCAGGACGAGTTTGAAGGAAGTGTAACTCTTTTTGAGTTGAATACATTACTTCAATATTTATCTTCTGGCATCTTTCTCTTGTCTTTTATCCTCACTATCTGATGGTGTATCATCTCACTATCTGATGGTGTATCATCTCACTATCTGATGGTGTATCATCTCACTATCTGATGGTGTATCATCTCACTATCTGATGGTGTATCATCTCACTATCTGATGGTGTATCATCTCACTATCTGATGGTGTATCATCTCAAGCTGGATGATACAATTACATTTGTATACAATTAACCAACACTTTTCGACTATTTAATACATTTATTCAAGAATCTGAAACCATCTTCATTGTTCTTGTAACCTCTGACTTTTGTTTCACTGGGTTCTGTCTGAAACCATCTTCATTGTTCTTGTAACCTCTGACTTTTGTTTCACTGGGTTCTGTCCAAAAACGTTCTTTTTTTTGTCTTATTAAGTTTCCGCTTGAAAAATCTTGTTGCTTAAGAAGTTTTTCCCTTTTAGACCAAATGCCTTGAAGCATAAGTCCCACGCTTCCTAAGCATGTCAGTTCAGCTTCTCATGGCGTCATTGCGTTACTGAAAATGTTACTCTTGGCAGTTGTGGTGATCTTATTCGTACAAATACTGAATACTAATTGGTACAGCATGCATATCTGTCTGTTTCAAACGTTTTGGATTGTATGACTTTGACGTAAGCTTTGCTTTGTGTTGGAAAAATGTTTTCTGATATAATTCAACTCCATCCGTTCTGATCTGGTTGAGGCATTTTCGTTTAAGACAACACATAAGTTATTTGTTACAAACTTGCAGGAGAACATAGCGAATAGCTTCCCCTGCCATTTTTTTTTAATTCGTTAAGTTGTACAAAATATTCATAGTTTGTATCTTGCAACAGACGATGTAAAACATTGAATGCTAGAGAGTAAATAATGAATGCAAGAGATACGACAATATATGCCAATGTTAATTGTAAATATTTCAAAGTGTGTGACATTAAAAAGACTTATTTGTTAGGATTGGAGTATTACAAAGAATTTTCAAGTATTTTCTTTTCTCCTTCAGGACGCTTTACACTATTAACATGAACTCAGATGTTAGATTGACGAGCACATATTTATGTTTTAGTAAACGCTGCAAGAGTTGTGTTCTAATAGTTGTACTGGGTTTGTTTTTAAAGCACTAAACTTGTTCCCATTAACTTAAGATTCAAATGTGTCAATGGGCCCACTGGATGACTAAACAAACAACTGACACTGACATCTGGCCCACTGGTTGACTAAACAAACAAATGACACTGACATCTCGTGGACCGCCATAATGATACTGCTATAATGCTACTCCTCAAATTGCTCCCCAGACTTAGTGACACTTACTGTTGGCTTAGATTTGAAATATTGTGTTCATCATTGGAGGGGGGGGGGGCTATTTAGCCCAGGGACATTAACTGGACTTGTGCGTGTTAGGGAGAAAGAGATGCTATATGGTAACCTCCAAGTGACTGACGGAAGACTTGCTTACAAGGGAGACACTGCCGCGGACACTGATAGACAGTAGTACTTGACCCGACACACACACACACATTTCTATTCCCACATCCACGTTTTGACTTTACAGTCACAGTGAGTATATAGGTATTAATGTGAACACACACACCGAAACCCTCACAGATTTATTACTTTCAGCTACATATCGTACCACATTCTAAGAATTTTCACACACACACACACGCACACTCAATTATCACTAAATTAAATGTAAAATTGTGCTAGTCATTTGGTACGATTTACTAAAACTTTTCAAAATTTCATCTAGCATTGAACAAAACTAGTTTATCTTGTTCTTTCAGGTGACAAATGAGACTTTTTTTTCCTGAATTGACATTTTAAAAATTTCATTCACACTCTCTTCGGTATTGTTACCATAAGAACTCTTTCTTTTCTAGTGCCGTTACAACATGGAGCGAATAGCCTGAATGAGTCCGAAAAAAAAAAGTCTTAGTGAGTTTAAGTTTCTAATTAACATGTAGGGCGTAGGTCCTTACAACTAGGTGGTATACCAATGACATTAGTAGACTGTAGTTTCCTGTCTCTACAACTAGGTGGTTGACCAATGACATTAGTAGACTGCAGTTTCCTGTCTCTACAACTAGATGGTTGACCAATGACATTAGTAGACTGCAGTTTCCTGTCTCTACAACTAGGTGGTTGACCAATGACAGTAGACTGTACTTTCCTGTCTCTGCAACTAGGTGGTTGACCAATGACATTAGTAGACTGTGGTTTCCTGTCTTTACAACTAGATGGTAGACCAATGACATTTGTAGACTGAAGGTTCCTGTCTCTACAACTAGGTGGTTGACCAGTGACATTAGTAGACTAGGTTCCTGTCTCTACAACTAGGTGGTTGACCAGTGATATTAGTAGACTGTAGTTCCCTGTCTCACTTCAACTGTGCAGACATTCCAATATCCAGATTTCATTCTCTTTCCCGCCAGGCTGACCTGCGTAGCTATCACGATTCAGATGAGATTGCTAAAGATGTATTTTTATTAGTCTGTCTGGTAGCCAGTTCTTACCTAAATCATATGTTTGTTAGCTTCAAACCTGGTAGTTGGCCTGGTCTAACACTTACTATTTGTGCTCAGCCATTGTAGTGGATACATGTTGATAGGTTTTCAGATGATCACTTTAGGAAAAATGCATAAAAAAAGATTGGCAGGTTAGAGTTAGGGAAACATTTTTACCAACTTCATATGACGTCATTCTGAAAATTCTACATCAAAGTAGACTCTACATTGCACAGTTAAACTTTCTACTTAAAGCATTGATGTAATGGCAGTATTTGAAAGATCTGATAGGATGACACAATAGTTTCTTTGACGTTCTTGACATATCCATTTAGAACCCTCTTAATTCCATATTTATATAAGCGTTCAGTTTCTTTGGTTTCTATAATGTATTCTTCTCAATGCTATGCAAGTCCATTCAACATTCAAGTACTTGTATGTGGTCATATAGGTTCAGGGAAATGATTTAGGCTACGTGTGGTGGCAAGAAGTGTGGAGTCATAAACTAAGAAATGATTTAGGCTACGTGTGGTGGCAAGAAGTGTGGAGTCATAAACTAAGAAATGATTTAGGCTACGTGTGGTGGCAAGAAGTGTGGAGTCATAAACTAAGAAATGATTTAGGCTACGTGTGGTGGCAAGAAGTGTGGAGTCATAAACTAAGAAATGATTTAGGCTACGTGTGGTGGCAAGAAGTGTGGAGTCATAAACTAAGAAATGATTGCTAAACTGGACTCTATGTGGAGGCGGATTTATTTGTGAAGCCTCTTATCCTTTTTCGAGCTCTTCTTAAAAAAAAGCACTCAATAATATTTGTTACCCATTCCCTGTACTTCTATGTTTGACCCTGTATTTCTATGTTTGATCCTATACTTCTATGTTTGACCCTGTATTTCCATGTTTAACCCTGTATTTCTATGTTTGATCCTGTACTTCTATGTTTGATTTGTTATTGTACGTTAATCTCATTTTCCTTTATTTTTATATTTCATGTGCATATTTATTTTTTTTTACAATTGTATATATTTGACCTAGCATTGCTGTAAATCTGGCTCTGGTGGAGTATGAGCACATTGTACATACTATTGAATATCTAACTTTGACACAGTCCTTTCCCCAAGTATTTTTTCTACTGTGTATCTGTGATTAAATGAAAAATTTTAATAAATTCATTGTGTCACTTGACGTGTGTGATACATTGTAAAGATGGTCAACTTTTTTCTGGTTTTGCTTTTGGTTTAATTTTTACTCTATTCTTGGTTTCATTTTTACTTTATTCTTGGTTTCATTTTTACTTTATTTGTATGGATAGTATTTGTAAATGCATGTTGGCTCCTGTTAACTTAAACTGAATGTAGATCAAAACTAGATTTGACTCACCAAAGAAGAAAGGCAATGACGTCACGCTATGTTGCAAATTTTATATTTTTATTGCTTAAAGTGTTTCCACAAATTGCTTGGTGCCTTAGAGAAAAACGTCAAGCAACATTCACAGGGGAAATAAACATTCGATATCTAGTTCCTTTTGCAACTTCTTGTGGGACTAAAGAGGCCAATCCTTGAGCTGCTGTCACAGGTTGGGCAGATGTCAATATGCTATTGAACTAGTAGTATCTTAGGTATCCGATATTACCGGGACATAGTAGCCTAGAGGAAAGTAACTAACCCTAATATATATATATATATATATATATATATATATATATTCCTTTATTATGAACATATATAGCTACAATTCATATTTAAAATTAAAAAATATTGAAATTACTTAGGTCTACAACTAGATCCGTGTTTATATAGCTAACAGACTAGGTAGTCTAAATAGGTTAGTTCAAAGGTTCTCAAACTTTTTTGACCCGGGGACCTCTTAGTTAAAAAGTTACATTAATGCATATTATATAAGAAACAAATGTAAACAAAAAAATAAAATTAATTCTGTCGATGAAGTTTTAGTGAGATTATAACATTTGTTAAAAAAAAATAACTTGGAAGATGGTGATGAAATTTCTATGAGCATATGTATGCCCGCCTCAACGAGCACACTTTTCAAGTCGGTTTCTTTGAGATGAGATGAGCTTCATTATGACAATGAATCCATGTTGCACTAAATACATTTAAACAGACGAGAAAGCTGTCAACAACTTATTTACAATGAGCCATAATGAGGGATATACATTTGGAAGATGTTTTTGTCACCAGACTTTGTGGTCTCCGTGTTAACACATTGGCTTACGTTCCTCGTTTGTGGATAGTTCAGTAAGCTGCTCCTTCTTGAGTATGAATTCATATGTGATTGGAATCTGAGTTTGTCCCAGTTGGGAATATCCAAGTGAAGAATTTTAAAAAAATCTTTGGTTTCGTTTGTCTTAGAATAGTGAGACCAAACGTTCGAGATGGCCTGAACACTGACCTGCGATGTCGCAACCTATGGACCCTTTAGACCAATGGCGTTGGACCTGTGTCAAATTATCAAATTAATAAATTATTGGTCTAATCTGCCTACAGGATTCGACTTCGTAGATCATTCTTTAGACCTTCTATAAAGATTGGTCTCGGTTACAGAAATATTGAACAGTAGTGAAGGGCGAGTTGATTATTATCAAATTATCTGATCGGTCGGTCGTCTCGCGGATCCCAGGGGGTCCTTGGACCACAGTTTGAGAAAGATTGAGTTAGCTGAATAGTTGACATTTCACTAAAAAAAAAGTTTTATTTGAGATAAAAGCTTGATTCTTTCTCAATTAGATCTATGTCAATACTTTTATTCAATTCAATTATTTATAGGGATAGACGATATGGTGATGAGCGCGTGGTGATCTCTATAGGCTGTTGGTGATATCTTCCTTTATTCACTTATATAAACATCGTCAAAAATTAAAAAGGGTGGAGGGCAGTTTCTACAGTTGTGTTGACTTATCAAAAACTTACGCTGCCAACTGTCAAGTTTTCATCCACGACGTTTCCCTTTTCTCTAACCTATGAAACAATTCATTCACTGGGAGCCTAACCTTTCTTTTCCTAGTTAGTAGTTGAAGCAACCTGTGGACACATAGATAACAAGTCTGGTAACAGCTGACTCAAATAATAAATCAATATGAGTGTTTGAAACATTCTGATTTTTATCTTGAGCTACAGCCGGTCAACATGGAGTTGTGTCTAGGCCATAGCAGGAATTAAACATCAGAGAAGCAGCCATAGAAACCAGATTGTTTGACTTTGTATTCTGCAATGTCAAGGTTGTAGTAAAATACATTGTTTCAGCTGTCATACAACATAGTCATGTAGACAATGTTAAGAAGTTGTCATACACCATCATTATAGTCATGTAGACAATGTTAAGAAGTTGTCATACAACATAGTCATGTAGACAATGTTAAGAAGTTGTCATACAACATAGTCATGTAGACAATGTTAAGAAGTTGTCATACAACATAGTCATGTAGACAATGTTAAGAAGTTGTCATACAACATAGTCATGTAGACAATGTTAAGAAGTTGTCATACAACATAGTCATGTAGACAATGTTAAGAAGTTGTCATACAACATAGTCATGTAGACAATGTTAAGTAGTTGTCATACAACATAGTCATGTAGACAATGTTAAGAAGTTGTCATACAACATAGTCATGTAGACAATGTTAAGAAGTTGTCATACAACATAGTCATGTAGACAATGTTAAGAAGTTGTCATACAACATAGTCATGTAGACAATGTTAAGAAGTTGTCATACAACATAGTCATGTAGACAATGTTAAGAAGTTGTCATACAACATAGTCATGTAGACAATGTTAAGAAGTTGTCATACAACATCATTATAGTCATGTAGACAATGTTAAGAAGTTGTCATACAACATAGTCATGTAGACAATGTTAAGAAGTTGTCATACAACATAGTCATGTAGACAATGTTAAGAAGTTGTCATACAACATAGTCATGTAGACAATGTTAAGAAGTTGTCATACAACATCATTATAGTCATGTAGACAATGTTAAGAAGTTGTCATACACCATCATTATAGTCATGTAGACAATGTTAAGTAGCTGCTATGCAACTGCAAAGAAGTTGAAAGGAAGTTGTTTCATCTTCTTTTGGTTGTCGACATCTGTAGACTTTTCACTTATAATATAAAAGCTTGACAGGTCAGACAAACTTTGGTGTGCTCAATGTTATTTACCGATGTTATTTGGGTACCATATCAGTAACAACCTTTATTTCCTAGCTGCTGCCAGGTGCAATATCAAAAAGCAGAAATTACACACACACATACACATTTAAAAAAAAAAGCAACAACTAAACTAAAGCTATATAACAAATGTTTGATAGATTTTAACAAGAAAAACCTTTAAAAAAAAGACAATACTTACATTATACAACTTAAAATAAAATTTAAAAAAAACAAGGTTACAAAGACAGTTAGTGTGGAAACACAAACTCAAAATAGGCCCCCGAAGTAGTCCACCCAGGCAGGTAAAAAAGCTATTTGGCAATCCGACATCACGAATATGGAACATTGTCGTCCCCCCTGATAAAGAGCCTCAAGTGTTTGAGTGTTTAATAGTTAATAGTTGTAAAAGTGGTGTATTTTTATGGAAAAAACTGCTTGCATAAGTGATTTGATAAATTAGATTTTTCGCTTTCAGAAAAGAAAAAGTAGCCGTTGCATCAGAACTTTGAATGGTCTAAAATATTATGATGTCGGATTTTCACTTTCTTTTCTAGTTTACGAGATCTAAACGGGACGGACTGACAGACGTTTCACAGAAAACTAATAGCGTCTTTTCCCCTTTCGGGGGCCGCTAAAAATGATAGATATAGATTGTCTAGACCTTCGGGATCTTTGGTCGCCTCTGAGTCGTTTTGCTGGCCACATGACACCCTCGTTAACCGTGTGCCACAGAAACAGGTGACCTTTACATCATCTGCTCTATAGATTGCAAGGCCTGAATGGGGAACTTTTTTTTAGACCTGCAGACCAATTTTAAATTTAAATATGATTATACTTTAAAGACTAATAACGGCCAAACCTATGGTATATTCACATGACCAATGAACTGGTAATTCTTTTCCAAAAGATACACATAAACTGACATAAAATCATTACGTTCTCCAGCGCCTCATATTTCTTTGCACTGTGGGTAAGGAGGACTCTAAACATTCTCTGGTTAGTAAGAAATATGCCCTCAGCTCTATATTATACTATATTTAATGTTCAAATATTTATAGATCTAGTTTAGACATAAATACAACGATAATCCAATAATAAATAAACTAATCTTACTTTCGTGGATAGAGGGAAGTTGTAAAAAAGTTAACGTTCATTCCCCAAACATACACACAATCAAATAGAAAAGCAGCAATCATTTTGGAAACCTATTCTCTCAAAAAAAAAAAAACAAATTAAAAATATGGATTGATTGGAAGTAGGAATCCAACCATGTAGTCATCATGTATCAATATAACCGCTTTGCCACATAGTTCGGTACTTTTACAGTGTTACTAAATCAATCATTGTCATTATTATCTTGGAAATATGGATCAGAAAACAGCCTAAGAAAATAAGCAGATTTCGACACAAGTAACATTTTTATAAATACTAATTAGTGAAAACTATTACGTCTAAGTGTATTACGTTTAAACCAACAGTCAATCCTGCATTCTGCAGCAGTACAAAGGAAACACAATGAAAGAGAGACGCAGTTCTATTGTTACATCGTCACGTGAACCTGTAACAAGACCAGGCCTTCCTGCAGGGTCCAATGCTGGTCCAACCCACATCATTTGTAGGTCTGTGCAGTTGAATTCAATACACCGGAATATTAGATCGATGCGCTCCTACCAGCTGCCAGATGGGCCCAGATGCTTACTGCCTGCTCATGGCACAGGGGTAGGGGTTGGGCTAGGTTAGCAAGTGGGTGGTTTCCATGGGGACCAGAGCACCGTAGGTTATAAAAGCTTCATTGTTTAGATTTTTATCACTTCAGGTCTTTAACTTTTATTTGCTTATGGCAACGGCAAGCCTCCCCCCTCCTCCATCTTTTTTTTTTAGCTCGTACGATTTCAGTTGTAGAAGCATTGATCCAGTTCAGGGGCGTAGAGAGACAACTTTTATCACGGGGGACATTTTACACATTTTTAAAATTGTTTATGTACTTTTGTAAAATTAATAATTTGTTAGCCTAAAAGTTCTCTAACTCATGGTGTCTTGTGTTCAATACGATGCTTGCTTCATCTCTATACATCTATATAGACATAAGTCCAGCTTTGAACTGACCAACAAAATTAAACGAAATGTCGGTAGAAGTCTGCCATTGCTTGTTTACCTAATTGAAAATAAATTGAATTGCAAAAGAAATTTTCATTGAAACCTAAATAACCAACTCAGGCCAACTATATTAAAGCTGGACACTAGGAAAACTTCAAATCAGATTCACAACAACACATTTCGATCTCTTAGTGAAGGTCTAATTCTCATCAGTATTTGAATGTACATTTTCCCAATATTTAACTAAATTCATTCCTACAATAAATTAGCTTAACTTCCTGACAGTGACATTTGGAAAGACTCGTTATTTTTTTAAAACGATTATATAGAGTTTTGTGTGTAGATATATATACATATCAAATATTTGTAGATGAGTAGTTTCTTAGGTCTAATATTTAATTTATATGGATCCTCGTTGTACGCTTGTGTTTAAAGATGTACTAATTTTATCTTATCTAACGTTTAAAGATTAATCTTATCTTAGATTTAAAGCTCTATATCTTATCAACTTAAATCTAATTGAATCCTATTTTCCTCTTGTTAGTTTGTAAAGTCTCTGCTGATATATCAATAGATCTATCCGTCCTTTTCCTGACATTCCTAGGACTGACTCTACATCTTAGTTATCGCTATTATTGTCCTGAAAGGTAGGAGTTTCTCTCTAAGGTTACTAATAAAGGGATTTAATTAGTTCAATTTGAGAATCTTCTCAATTGACAAACTTGTGCCGCCTAACCAAGATGGGCTATCCAGCTGGCAGACGACACGATGACCTGTACTGGGCTCTCTTGACGTCTGCTCCTTAACGCTCTGATCGATACCGTGAGTTCAGTACGGCGCAGCACCATCTGGTCACCCATTACCAGCCCCCCCCCCCCGTCATCTCCAGAGCTTTTTGTCATACACCGTTTAACGATTTTTAAGTTGAGTCCACACTGCCTCGTGTGTTCTGGTGGCACATCTCGGGTAGTCACTAGAGATGTTTTCACAAACTGTCGTGTATGCTGGCCTTACAGCTGCTGAGATGTGATTTGACCTCTCAGTATGTCCCACTGTATAACCCTTAGTTGTGATTTGACATCTCATTATGTCCCACTGTATAACCCTTAGTTGTGATTTGACCTCTCAGTATGTCCCACTGTATAACCCTTAGTTGTGATTTGACCTCTCATTATGTCCCACTGTATAACCCTTAGTTGTGATTTGACCTCTCATTATGTCCCACTGTATAACCCTTAGTTGTGATTTGACCTCTCAGTATGTCCCACTGTATAACCCTTAGTTGTGATTTGACCTCTCAGTATGTCCCACTGTATAACCCTTAGTTGTGATTTGACCTCTCAGTATGTCCCACTGTATAACCCTTAGTTGTGATTTGACATCTCATTATGTCCCACTGTATAACCCTTAGTTGTGATTTGACCTCTCAGTATGTCCCACTGTATAACCCTTAGTTGTGATTTGACCTCTCAGTATGTCCCACTGTATAACCCTTAGTTGTGATTTGACATCTCATTATGTCCCACTGTATAACCCTTAGTTGTGATTTGACCTCTCAGTATGTCCCACTGTATAACCCTTAGTTGTGATTTGACCTCTCAGTATGTCCCACTGTATAACCCTTAGTTGTGATTTGACCTCTCAGTATGTCCCACTGTATAACCCTTAGTTGTGATTTGACCTCTCAGTATGTCCCACTGTATAACCCTTAGTTGTGATTTGACCTCTCAGTATGTTCCACTGTATAACCCTTAAATGTGATTTGACCTCTCAGTATGTCCCACTGTATAACCCTTAGTTGTGATTTGACCTCTCAGTATGTCCCACTGTATAACCCTTAGTTGTGATTTGACCTCTCAGTATGTCCCACTGTATAACCCTTAGTTGTGATTTGACCTCTCAGTATGTCCCACTGTATAACCCTTAGTAGTGATTTGACCTCTCAGTATGTCCCACTGTATAACCCTTAGTTGTGATTTGACCTCTCAGTATGTCCCACTGTATAACCCTTAGTTGTGATTTGACCTCTCAGTATGTCCCACTGTATAACCCTTAGTTGTGATTTGACCTCTCAGTATGTCCCACTGTATAACCCTTAGTTGTGATTTGACCTCTCAGTATGTCCCACTGTATAACCCTTAGTTGTGATTTGACCTCTCAGTATGTCCCACTGTATAACCCTTAGTTGTGATTTGACCTCTCAGTATGTCCCACTGTATAACACTTAGTTGTGCAGTGGAAAGAACAAGTTTCTATGAAACAGAACGTGTCCAGATTGTTTTTCCATTCAAATTGTGGGAGGGTGTTTATGGGTATCATTGTGTTCATGTGTGTGTGTTTACACTTACTATAGACTAAAAATGTGTCTAGGTCGACATTTATTGTTTATGTTTTCTGTTGAACATTTCTTATATTCTTATTTAGAGGGCTGAGATTTCTGTGCCCTCCCCCCCCCCCATATTTCGGAATATCTTTCAAAACTAAAGACTATAATAACGAGTTGGCACTTATCCTTTTAGTAGTCTTTGTAACCATACTTTCGTTCTGCTGATATTTTTCCAGACCAAATCAGATCGTTCTTCAAGATAATATTTTATTAACATTTTAGAATTTGGCCAACATAAAAAATTGTTTCCACCAGAAAATGAACTCAGATGTTCCAGCTCACAACCTGGGCTCTTATCACTAGACCACCTGCCTCGGAAACCATTCGCACTTTTTATCAGTAACGTTCTTGCGTTGAAAGGGGCGGGGCGGAAAAGGTTCTTAGAGAAAAAAAAGGTTGGGGGGGATGCAGAATATAACTAATTGACCTGACCTGTATTTCTGATGTTGCATGACAAGTACAATATTGTGATTTATCACAATAAATCACTTATTTGTTTTATTTCACAAGTTTTGTTTTATTTCACCTCCAAGTTTTGTTTTATTTCACCTCCAAGTTTTGTTTTATTTCACCTCCAAGTTTTGTTTTATTTCACCTCCAAGTTTTGTTTTATTTCACCTCCAAGTTTTGTTTTATTTCACCTCCAAGTTTTGTTTTATTTCACCTCCAAGTTTTGTTTTATTTCACCTCCAAGTTTTGTTTTATTTCACCTCCAAGTTTTGTTTTATTTCACCTCCAAGTTTTGTTTTATTTCACAAGTTTTGTTTTATTTCACCTCCAAGTTTTGTTTTATTTCACCTCCAAGTTTTGTTTTATTTCACAAGTTTTGTTTTATTTCATCTCCAAGTTTTGTTTTATTTCACCTCCAAGTTTTGTTTTCTTTCACAAGTTTTGTTTTATTTCACCTCCATGTTTTGTTTTATTTCACCTCCAAGTTTTGTTTTATTTCACAAGTTTTGTTTTATTTCACCTCCAAGTTTTGTTTTATTTCACCTCCAAGTTTTGTTTTATTTCACCTCCAAGTTTTGTTTTATTTCACCTCCAAGTTTTGTTTTATTTCACAAGTTTTGTTTTATTTCATCTCCAAGTTTTGTTTTATTTCACCTCCAAGTTTTGTTTTATTTCACAAGTTTTGTTTTATTTCACCTCCAAGTTTTGTTTTATTTCACCTCCAAGTTTTGTTTTATTTCACCTCCAAGTTTTGTTTTATTTCACCTCCAAGTTTTGTTTTATTTCACAAGTTTTGTTTTATTTCACCTCCAAGTTTTGTTTTATTTCACAAGTTTTGTTTTATTTCACAAGTTTTGTTTTATTTCACAAGTTTTGTTTTATTTCACAAGTTTTGTTTTATTTCACAAGTTTTGTTTTATTTCACAAGTTTTGTTTTATTTCACAAGTTTTGTTTTATTTCACAAGTTTTGTTTTATTTCACCTCCAAGTTTTGTTTTATTTCACAAGTTTCGTCTTATTTCACCTCCAAGTTTTGTTTTATTTCACCTCCAAGTTTTGTTTTATTTCACCTCCAAGTTTTGTTTTATTTCACAAGTTTTGTTTTATTTCACAAGTTTTGTTTTATTTCACCTCCAAGTTTTGTTTTATTTCACAAGTTTCGTCTTATTTCACCTCCAAGTTTTGTTTTATTTCACCTCCAAGTTTTGTTTTATTTCACCTCCAAGTTTTGTTTTATTTCACAAGTTTTGTTTTATTTCACCTCCAAGTTTTGTTTTATTTCACCTCCAAGTTTTGTTTTATTTCACCTCCAAGTTTTGTTTTATTTCATCTCCAAGTTTTGTTTTATTTCACCTCCAAGTTTTGTTTTATTTCACCTCCAAGTTTTGTTTTATTTCACCTCCAAGTTTTGTTTTATTTCACCTCCAAGTTTTGTTTTATTTCACCTCCAAGTTTTGTTTTATTTCACCTCCAAGTTTTGTTTTATTTCACCTCCAAGTTTTGTTTTATTTCACAAGTTTTGTTTTATTTCACCTCCAAGTTTTGTTTTATTTCACCTCCAAGTTTTGTTTTATTTCACAAGTTTTGTTTTATTTCACCTCCAAGTTTTGTTTTATTTCACCTCCAAGTTTTGTTTTATTTCATCTCCAAGTTTTGTTTTATTTCACCTCCAAGTTTTGTTTTATTTCACAAGTTTTGTTTTATTTCACCTCCAAGTTTTGTTTTATTTCACCTCCAAGTTTTGTTTTATTTCACCTCCAAGTTTTGTTTTATTTCACCTCCAAGTTTTGTTTTATTTCACCTCCATTTTTTGTTTTATTTCACAAGTTTTGTTTTATTTCACCACCATTTTTTGTTTTATTTCACCTCCAAGTTTTGTTTTATTTCACAAGTTTTGTTTTATTTCATCTCCAAGTTTTGTTTTATTTCACAAGTTTTGTTTTATTTCACAATTTTTATTTTATTTCACAAGTTTTGTTTTATTTCATAAGTTTTGTTTTATTTCACAAGTTTTGTTTTATTTCACAAGTTTTGTTTTATTTCACCTCCAAGTTTTGTTTTATTTCACTTCCAAGTTTTGTTTTATTTCACAAGTTTTGTTTTATTTCACAAGTTTTGTTTTATTTCACCTCCAAGTTTTGTTTTATTTCACCTCCAAGTTTTGTTTTATTTCATCTCCAAGTTTTGTTTTATTTCACAAGTTTTGTTTTATTTCACAAGTTTTGTTTTATTTCACCTCCAAGTTTTGTTTTATTTCACCTCCAAGTTTTGTTTTATTTCACCTCCAAGTTTTGTTTTATTTCACCTCCAAGTTTTGTTTTATTTCACCTCCAAGTTTTGTTTTATTTCACAAGTTTTGTTTTATTTCACCTCCAAGTTTTGTTTTATTTCACCTCCAAGTTTTGTTTTATTTCATCTCCAAGTTTTGTTTTATTTCACCTCCAAGTTTTGTTTTATTTCACCTCCAAGTTTTGTTTTATTTCACAAGTTTTGTTTTATTTCACCTCCAAGTTTTGTTTTATTTCACCTCCAAGTTTTGTTTTATTTCACCTCCAAGTTTTGTTTTATTTCACCTCCAAGTTTTGTTTTATTTCACCTCCAAGTTTTGTTTTATTTCACCTCCAAGTTTTGTTTTATTTCACCTCCAAGTTTTGTTTTATTTCACCTCCAAGTTTTGTTTTATTTCACCTCCAAGTTTTGTTTTATTTCACCTCCAAGTTTTGTTTTATTTCACCTCCAAGTTTTGTTTTATTTCACCTCCAAGTTTTGTTTTATTTCACCTCCAAGTTTTGTTTTATTTCACCTCCAAGTTTTGTTTTATTTCACCTCCAAGTTTTGTTTTATTTCACCTCCAAGTTTTGTTTTATTTCACCTCCAAGTTTTGTTTTATTTCACCTCCAAGTTTTGTTTTATTTCACCTCCAAGTTTTGTTTTATTTCACCTCCAAGTTTTGTTTTATTTCACCTCCAAGTTTTGTTTTATTTCATCTCCAAGTTTTGTTTTATTTCACCTCCAAGTTTTGTTTTATTTCATCTCCAAGTTTTGTTTTATTTCACCTCCAAGTTTTGTTTTATTTCACCTCCAAGTTTTGTTTTATTTCACCTCCAAGTTTTGTTTTATTTCACCTCCAAGTTTTGTTTTATTTCACCTCCAAGTTTTGTTTTATTTCACCTTCAAGTTTTGTTTTCTTTCACAAGTTTTGTTTTATTTCACCTCCATGTTTTGTTTTATTTCACCTCCAAGTTTTGTTTTATTTCACAAGTTTTGTTTTATTTCACCTCCAAGTTTTGTTTTATTTCACCTCCAAGTTTTGTTTTATTTCATCTCCAAGTTTTGTTTTATTTCACCTCCAAGTTTTGTTTTATTTCACCTCCAAGTTTTGTTTTATTTCACAAGTTTTGTTTTATTTCACCTCCAAGTTTTGTTTTATTTCACCTCCAAGTTTTGTTTTATTTCACCTCCAAGTTTTGTTTTATTTCACCTCCAAGTTTTGTTTTATTTCACCTCCAAGTTTTGTTTTATTTCACCTCCAAGTTTTGTTTTATTTCATCTCCAAGTTTTGTTTTATTTCACCTCCAAGTTTTGTTTTATTTCACCTCCAAGTTTTGTTTTATTTCACCTCCAAGTTTTGTTTTATTTCACAAGTTTTGTTTTATTTCACAAGTTTTGTTTTATTTCACCTCCAAGTTTTGTTTTATTTCACCTCCAAGTTTTGTTTTATTTCACCTCCAAGTTTTGTTTTATTTCACAAGTTTTGTTTTATTTCACCTCCAAGTTTTGTTTTATTTCACAAGTTTTTGTTTTATTTAACCTCCAAATTTTGTTTTATTTCACCTCCAAGTTTTGTTTTATTTCACCTCCAAGTTTTGTTTTATTTCACCTCCAATTTTTGTTTTATTTCACCTCCAAGTTTTGTTTTATTTCACCTCCAAGTTTTGTTTTATTTCACCTCCAAGTTTTGTTTTATTTCACCTCCAAGTTTTGTTTTATTTCACCTCCAAGTTTTGTTTTATTTCACCTCCAAGTTTTGTTTTATTTCACCTCAAAGTTTTGTTTTATTTCACAAGTTTTGTTTTATTTCACCTCCAAGTTTTGTTTTATTTCACAAGTTTTGTTTTATTTCACCTCCAAGTTTTGTTTTATTTCACCTCCAAGTTTTGTTTTATTTCACCTCCAAGTTTTGTTTTATTTCACAAGTTTTGTTTTATTTCATCTCCAAGTTTTGTTTTATTTCACCTCCAAGTTTTGTTTTATTTCACAAGTTTTGTTTTATTTCACCTCCAAGTTTTGTTTTATTTCACCTCCAAGTTTTGTTTTATTTCACCACCATTTTTTGTTTTATTTCACCTCCAAGTTTTGTTTTATTTCACAAGTTTTGTTTTATTTCACCTCCAAGTTTTGTTTTATTTCACAAGTTTTGTTTTATTTCACAAGTTTTGTTTTATTTCACAAGTTTTGTTTTATTTCATCTCCATGTTTTGTTTTATTTCACCTCCAAGTTTTGTTTTATTTCACCTCCAAGTTTTGTTTTATTTCACCTCCAAGTTTTGTTTTATTTCACCTCCAAGTTTTGTTTTATTTCACAAGTTTTGTTTTATTTCATCTCCAAGTTTTGTTTTATTTCACCTCCAAGTTTTGTTTTATTTCACAAGTTTTGTTTTATTTCACCTCCAAGTTTTGTTTTATTTCACAAGTTTTGTTTTATTTCACCTCCAAGTTTTGTTTTATTTCACAAGTTTTGTTTTATTTCACAAGTTTTGTTTTATTTCACAAGTTTTGTTTTATTTCACCTCCAAGTTTTGTTTTATTTCACAAGTTTCGTCTTATTTCACCTCCAAGTTTTGTTTTATTTCACCTCCAAGTTTTGTTTTATTTCACCTCCAAGTTTGTTTTATTTCACAAGTTTTGTTTTATTTCACAAGTTTTGTTTTATTTCACCTCCAAGTTTTGTTTTATTTCACAAGTTTCGTCTTATTTCACCTCCAAGTTTTGTTTTATTTCACCTCCAAGTTTTGTTTTATTTCACCTCCAAGTTTTGTTTTATTTCACAAGTTTTGTTTTATTTCACCTCCAAGTTTTGTTTTATTTCACAAGTTTCGTCTTATTTCACCTCCAAGTTTTGTTTTATTTCACCTCCAAGTTTTGTTTTATTTCACCTCCAAGTTTTGTTTTATTTCACAAGTTTTGTTTTATTTCACCTCCAAGTTTTGTTTTATTTCACCTCCAAGTTTAGTTTTATTTCACCTCCAAGTTTTGTTTTATTTCACCTCCAAGTTTTGATTTGACATCTTGTAAGGAAATCAATGTAACAGTAGAGCGGCACTGTGTTATTGGGGCAACACTGTTCAAAAGTTCGCAACGTTGCGCCACAGATTCTGTGAAGGACAGGTCGAATTGATGTAATCATCACACTACGTTTACAGAACCACGAGAGAGAGAGAGAGAAGAGAGAGAGAGAGAGAGAAGAGAGAGAGAGAGAGAGAAGAGAGAGAGAGATTGTGTAACAAAATGAAACAAGAATTATTGAATCTTTATCCGGGGAGATAATTAAATGCATTTCTTTTCTTTTTTTTTTCTTTTTTTCTTAGTTTTCTCTTAGATTTGAGTTGTATCCGAAAAAAACAATCCACCCCTCGATTCTTTTATCTGACCAGTTTGACCTTTGTATAATGTCTAAAACTAATTGCGTTTTCTTTTGATGAAAAGTGCGGTCTTGTCTATTCGGCTGTTTCTTACTATGTAGATACAATGCAACTGTCTCAATGAGTTGATATAGTTTCTTAATCAGATCTCACTCACGTCCCAGTATCTAGCTAATGAATGTACGTACGTGAAGTCTAAGGCGTCGATTAATTTCATAATTCGAATCTCTTCAATAAAACTAAATGTCCCTACCTAATAGAAACAGCGTTAACAAAGCTTGCCCGCCCCCACTATTTACCTCTATGTCTGGCTGTTCTACTGACTTGTAGTGTAGTGACTTGGGGTGGAAACATGAGACTGTCTTAGTTCTAGTCCCTCACTGGGGCGTGTGTTCACAAGCCGTGACGGCGCAGGTAACGCCCCATTAATCACTCTTCCTTAGTTGGTCATCTCTTAGTGAGAGATTCTCAATTGAACATTTTAAGTTCATCACTTCCTTCATCACTTTTAGTTCACTTTTTGCTTGTTCAATTCTGTTGGCTTGAATTAGTTTGTTTCCATGAGGCAGACATTTGATAAGGACAGGATTTCGATATTCTCACAAAGGAGAGATAAAACAATAACTCAGAAAGACACAAAGATAATTTTGTTTTTTCTGTGTTCAGAAACATTTAAATATTTCTTTAAAATGCTATTTGAAACATGGAATGGGTTGGGTTATGTCTATGGTTGGGTATCCTCAGCAACAGAAGAAAACATTAGGATTAGACAACATTAGAATTAGACAACATTATGACTAGCCAACATTAGAATTAGACAACATAAGGACTAGACAACATTAGGACTAGACAACATTAGAATTAGACAACATTAGGACTAGACAACATTAGGATTAGACAACATTAGGACGAGACAACATTAGAATTAGACAACATTAGGACTAGACAACATAAGGATTAGACAACATTAGGACTAGACAACATTAGAAACACATATCACCAAGAACATCCTTTTGAAATGGGAAGGTACGAAACAAAAGGATTTTTTAAAAGTAAATTTCGTGGGGAAAAAACGCGGACATGAATGGATTAAAAAACAAACAGCTAAAATAATTTTAAAGAAATCTACATTGACTTGTTATTTTAACAGAAAGAATGGATGAAATATCCCCTTGTCCCTCTGGAATTTCCTTAGCCCTCCCCCCTTCTCATCCCCACACCTTTCCCCCACTTTGTGTAGGCCCCAGACATCAATAGGTAATGCTCCCCCTCTCTCAATGTGTTTGTAGGGCTTATCAGAGTGTGAGAGACAGCAGTGCTAACAACAACCGTCTGTCTCCAGTTTTAATCCAACAGTCTACCCCTGGCTCAGCTCTACAACAATCTGCCCCTGGACCTCACAGAGTCAAACAGTGGTGCAAACCTGTTCTAGTTAGGGCCTCTTCACCTGTTGTTGCAACTTGACCTGAAACGTCCTAGACGGGGATGAAGATTACGGGGAACTTATTTAGTGTTTTTAGTCATACTTTCTATTGAAACAATTATTTGACCCGGGGTAGATAGTAGACAAAATGACCTATCAGATTGAAAACTTTTCACCTATCAGATTGAAAACTTTTCACCTATCAGATTGAAAACTATTCAAGCTGCTATTTCTATAATATCATATTGAAAACAATATAATTATTCCTAAAATGTAAAAACATATAAGTGTTGGAGTTGTCAGTCCTGAACACCAATACCATAAATGTTAGTACGTCTAGGTTGGACACTATTTTGATCACTACTCTTTACAAAAATACTTTGCACGCTCACATCTGCAATATTTTCAGTTTCAATATCACTGCCTGGTATGGCAATCTGAGCATTAAAAATAGGAATAAACTTAATAGAATCCTCAATGCTGCTGGCAAAATCATTGGCAAAAAACAAACCCCATTTGGGCAGTTGTTTGAGACAAACATCTATAAAAAAGCTAACAAGATCCTCGAAATAAAGAATCACCCTTTGTGTCAGGATTTTGTGATTTTACCATCACAAAAGAGATACAAGACACCGATAGCAAACACAAACAGACACAAACACTCTTTTGTTCCCCTGGCAATCAAATCATTAAATAAGAACAATCTGGTATAAACTTTGTCACATGTAAATTATGAGTGAGTCTGGTGTGAATGTACACTTTGGTTTCTTATAGTTATAATGTTTTTTGTTTGGTGTAATGCACAAATTGTAAGACAAATTTCCTTACGGATAATAAAGATTATTATTATTATTATTATTATTACCAATGATTTTAAAGTGAAAAAAAATACTATAGTCATTACGCCACCGTAATAATGTTAACTATAAATTCAACTATTTTTATTACGTTTATGAGCATTGTTTCATATGTAAATGAACAAGACGTCTACTTGTAACTTATTCGGAACAAAAATAATTATTAATTAGATCTGAAAAACTAAGAATAATTTTTTAGTTTGTTGCAGATCATATTCACCGCACCAGCTGCAAGCCACCTTGTCTCGAGACGTTTATGGTGGTTTACTCTTCACCTCAAACACCCGGAGGCTTTTCAAAGTGACAACAATTACAAGCGTAGGTCCCGCCATGTAGGCGCCAGTCAGTCGCGAGAGAAGAAGCCACCAGTACATTCATCCCGCTAGCTTTCCATTGTCACCAGGTGGCGACACCAACAGGTGACACTTTTTTTTTTTTTGAGGAGTGGGGCGAAGGGGATGAATTTAACGTCTGCTAGGAGAAAAAAAAGTGCGGTGGAGGGGTACACGAAAGAGGGAATGGTCATGTCTAGCAGTAGCTAAAGAATTCAATTATAGAAAAGAACATGTTTCTAGACAATTTATATTGGCATTGGAGTGTGTAATTGCAGTGGCTCTGTTCATAGAACAGACACTATATCTCATTCTGTCGGGGCTTCTAGTTAATTATTATGTAGAAAATAAACTGAGTTTCATTTTTTTTTTGTGTCAGCTGCAAATGAAAGTGGCTACACTTTATCATTGACTGTAAATATGGTTTGTATATATGTATAGGTCAGGATTACAAAGAGTTGACAAATAAAAGTGACACTATCATGAACCATTGTTATACCAGAATACTTTGCTATTTAGTGTAGCAGTATGGTGGCCAGCGTCAACCTATTGAGACGATGGTAATAGGTTTTTCTTAAGGCCTCAGCTTGAAGCCCTCCTAGAAATGTCTATTATTTATACTATAAAGTAGAAAGTAAGATGTATGTATGTATGTTCCGCATAGAAATCAAACAAATCTTGATCATCTTCATCATCAAACTCCAATTGAGTGAGGGCTTGAGAGGCTTAAAAGCCCCGTACAGAAACCCTGCTGTCTTGCGTAGTGCGTATAAGTCACCATACAGGTCGAGAATTTTTGGTTTCCCACATCTGTCGAGGCGGAGATCAGCAAGTCTGGGGCAGTCAAACAGAATATGAGGTACGGTTTCCTCTTCTTCTCCGCAGCGGGGGCACCTTGAATCGAAATTTGAGCCAACAGGACAGTGGCCTGTCCTGCACTGTGCTATAATAGCTAGCTCAGGCCTGGACAGTCTCCACATCGGGGAAGTGCGGTCAGGGCGCCTCATGCGCTCCCAGACTCCACGCGCTTTTTGGGACTTGTCCCAGCACTCAAACCACTTTTCCATTTTAAGTTTTTGAATTATAGCCAGGACATGATGAAAACTTACAGCCTGTTCAGTTTGTGGAATTTGCCCTCCCTTGTGGGCCAAGAAGTCTGCAATAGTGTTGCCAGTCACACCTATGTGACTCGGTACCCACTGCATTAATACAGGGGTGCCATAGCGCTGCTTTACGTTGTGTGAGGCAATGATGACAGTGTCGATTTGGGGGGGGGGGCATGGTCCAGGGCTTTGCAAAGCCTGTAGTACAGATTTTGAGTCAGTGACCACAACAATCTATGTTGCCCTGAAATGACCCTTGCCGAGTTGAGAGTCAATAACCTTTAAGACTTCACAGACTGCCATGGTCTCCGCATCAAAACAGCAAACACTACCACATGGTCCAAAGATTTTTACTGAGTATGAGCCAAGAAAGTCGATGTAGGCTCCATAGCCAATCTTGATAAAACTTGGCAGAAATGTTCCTTGTGTGCTAACTGGAACCGTATGTATAGTAGCTCTAAAACAAACTTAAGACCCTCAAAAAAAAAAAAGGTTGCCCAACTCTATGAAAGTATTAGTATCTTGTAAATCTAGGCCATGTTTACGAAAGTTTTCATGAGAAAAGATCGAAAGGATCTAGATCTAGATCTAATTTTAAGAACTACACCTTGCATATATATATTTTTACTTTGACACATGAAAAGTACAAAATATAGTCTAATGATTTCATTATTTAATAAAATTAACCTCTTCAAATTTGTCTTTCAAAAGCATTTTTATATAAATTCGTTTCTTATATCTGCAAATTTAGAAGTCCTGACGTACATTCTTTCATTAGACAATCCTTATATGTTACACATCTCTCTATTCCTAGGTCTAAAACTCTAATTCAACTCAATGATGATAAAACTTCTCTTCTCAAATATAGTTTTATACGTGAACACATGAACGTACTAATTATAGTCCATTTCATATTTTAATCAAATTAACATTCAAATTTGTTTTTCTAAAGCTTTTTTCATACATTCGTTCGCTATAACTGCCAAGCCGAATTGACTTACATTTTAATAGTTTCTTTCATGATTTCGTACATCTTATAAAAAAGGTCGAAGCCTCCACGCACGCACAGAAAGAACTCTATCGAAGCCAAAATTTAACTCAAGATTAGTCTAGATCTAGGCTATCTCTAACTCAAGATGATATATCTACTTTATACTTTACTAACACATTCATTCATTTCATATTTTAATCAAATTAACATTCAAATTTGTTTTTCTAAAGCATTTTTCATACATTCGTTCGCTAAAGCTGCGAAGCCGTGTTGAGATATATTTCAATAGTTCCATTCATGAATCGTGTACATCTAATAAAAAAGGTCACGCATGCGCAGAGCGAAGCCTTCACGCACGCCTAGAACGAACTCTATCCAAGCCAATATTTAACTCTAGATTAGTCTAGATTTAGATCTATCTCTAACTCAAGATCTACTTTATACTTTAACGCATGAACATACAAAATAAAGTCTATTCATTTCAAATTTTAATCAAATATATGTAGGCCTATAAGCAAATGTTATTATTTCGTTTAATTGTTTACAAAACAGTCTCAGTGACTATATCGACAGTGATACGCAAATTAAGACCCGCGGGCCGAGGATAATATATGTCTAGTAGAACATAAAACAAGAACAAAGCATGTGGTTGGGACTGCTCTCCCCTTGTTGTCAACCAAGCCTGTCTTCATGTGATTTGTTTTCAAAATGGTCGCGTCGATAGACTTTTCGAACAAGAAAGACTTCCTGAAACTTTAAGGGGGCTTGATGGCAGTGGCATACCTTAGGAAGAGGGGGGAGGGGGAGAATTTTTAAATCCACCCGGGCCCCCACCTGGGGAATGCCCCCAAATGGGTGTCCGAAATTTATTTAAAAATACATAAATTAATATATTTGATTGACAAATAGTGTCAACGGGTGTCTTTTATTTTTCAACATTTATGGATTGAATTTATAACAAAGACTAAACCTAGTTCTAGGTCTATCAGTACGTTGACTTTGTTGACATTTTAAAAATATTTTTTCCCACAGAGATCAAAGTTTTTTTTAAAGTTAGTTTTACATTTTAAACTTTGTTGCCACGAATAAAACTGCATGATATACAGCGAATTCCAGGTACCTTGTTACCTTTACTAAAAATAGATCTAAATGGCGAGTATTTTATGGCTACACTAATTAACCTTGAAGCAAAATTGACAGAATAGAGTATAACAGATCTAAAAGTTATTCTTAATAATGCTAGAATAGTCCATTATTCGGGTTTGGCGTCTATAATTTCAGAAAAAAACTTCACACTCGAGTTATTACCCCTCTATTCATCTTTCCTCAATCCAATGGAAACTCTCTTTTTATTTCTATCTAATCCTTTTGCTTTCGCACAAAACATAAACAACAAACAATGACGTAATATCATATAATATTAGCACATACTTCCTTTTGAAGTTATTATCACAACCTTCGTTTTAAAGGTCTTAAGAGTGACATCTACTAGGAACTTTAAAAATTCGTCCACTTCAGGTTGTCTTGACTGGCACAACAAGTTCTCTAGACGTTGGTCTATAACTGTCTGTTTTGTTTGTTCCAACAGTTTGCAGTTCATTGTCTTCATCGGTATCATAGTAACCAGAGATGTCTTCATCGAAACTCTTATTCAAAAAGCGTTGATTTCTTCTGTATGTTTTTCCATCGTTTGTCTTTATGATGTAAGATCTGGTTGCTGATACTCGAACATAACGTGATATGGATCTTTCCCACTTTTGTATGCTTTGAATACTTTTGCTTTCGCACAAAACATAAACAACCAACAATGACGTAATATCATATAATATTAGCACAGAATCTTCTTCATGCAGTGGAAAAATAAGAATTTTTTGCCTATCTGTAATTCTGATCAAAGCTCCTGCGCCCAATTAATATAGTTCGGAAGAAACTACAAAAGTCTGGACTGCATATACGGTAAGCTGCTGAAGAAATTAGTACCCTTTCATGCTTTCTGCAAAGTGATGAGAAACTGACAAAAACCCAATCCATCGAAAAAGCAAAAGAAGGTAGTGAATACTATGGATTCTCTGTAATCAAAACAACCAGAAGAAAGAAAAGACTTGATGGGAAGTTGAGTTCTAATGTAGAACTGTCAACAGAATTGCAATTCAAGCGTGTTGCGACAGAAGTAATGGACGAATTTCATATGGAGATGAAGGGCAGATTCCAAAGGCTGGAAAAAAAATGGATACCTTTGGGTTTCTTCTTGAACCAAGACACCTGTTAGATGAAGACACGCTTACGACAAACTGTGATACTTTTCCTGTTTGTATGGTGAAATAAATGGTATCATTGATGCACGAGCACTTTTCATCAACAAACCAGTAATACAATCACCAATAGTTATATTGAGGAAACTGGCTTTATATGGTAACTACGTGTGCTCAAACCTTGAAACCTCCTCCGAATACCGCAAACTCAGGCCACTTCCATTACGTCATGTGGAGCGATATCAATTGAGATTTGTCACTTGTGCATTATTTAACTAATAAACAACGGTATTATTCATTAAAAGAGTCTTAATGATTATTTTTTGTTAAGTTTACTGATATACTGAACCAATTTTATTTTGGGCTTATATATTTTTGCGTACATTATCTTATGTCATATGTCGAATGTCAAAATGCAAGGAGCACCCAAAGAGGTAAATTCCCCCGGATTCCCAAATCCCTAGTTGCGCCCCTGTTGGTTAGTAACATTTTCCTGAAACTCTAAGGTTGTAATAGGGTACCGATGTCCTGAAACTTTAAGATGGTTTAAATGCATCAATTTCCTGAAACCCTAAGGAGGTTTAAGTGCACCGATTTCCTGGAATTCCAAGGAGGTTTAAGTGCACCAATTTCCTGGAATTCCAAGGAGGTTTAAGTGCACCAATTTCCTTAAATTCCTAGGAGGTTTAAGTGCACCAATTTCCTGAAATTCCAAGGAGGTTACCTGCACTGGCTCTAATTAAGTACTCTTCCAGTTAGTGCTGTATCTTTAGTTGTTGGAAACGACGGAAAGCCATTCTTTTTTTATGTATTTTTTTTTAGAAAACCTTTTCTGTGGTAAAGGGCTTTCACTCAATCTTTAGAGGAAACACTTATACATACTGAAATACATTCACCCTTCTTGATATTCAACTATCAGTTGTTACAAGCAAGAACTTACTCATATAGTTTAATGATGAAGAAACACAAGACAGCGATACAATGAAACAAGAAGAAGGGCCACAAAAGTGTTAGAAATAAAGAATTGGGAGGAGAAAAATCTAAGATAGTTCCAATGAAGACTTAGCAAGAGAGGGTGATGTGCGAGGAATGTACATTTAAAATTAAAGATGAAAAGAATGGATTTTAAACTAGATCACACATGTATGAGAACAGAGATGTGAGCTCATCAAAGAAAGCAGCTTGGTAATTGAGAGATAGACTGAATATTTTGAGGAGTTTCTAAATCCAACTGAAGATGGAGACAAAAGAGAATATGAATTGCCTCAGGAGAATCAGATACCATGGTTAACCCAACATCAGAAAATAATTAGGACCATGAAGAACAACAAAGCACCAAGAGAGGACCAAAAGAGATTTGAAAATATGCAGAAGAAATACTATGTGACTATGAAATATGTATGATATTGCCTTATTGGGTAACGACATTCTCTGACATTGCTAGAGCTTTCACACAACACGAAGCAGCATTTCGACCAGCAGGACATGAAAGAAATGACAACAAAACCCAAGTATGTTATTATTCAACAGAAGAAACGTTTGACTATGTATCAAGTAGGATACATTCCACGCGGGCACGTTGCCCTGCCTCATCGTGGCGCCCGCGTGGAAACGGTCATTAGAGGAAGTGGCTAGGCTAACTGGGTAGCAACACAGGACTCCCGTGGGATGCCCACGGGTAGACGAGAGTCCACTCATTGCACGGGCGGTGTTGTAAAAAAGTCCCCACAAACCTGTCACCAATCCATGCGCTGTTCCTCAAAAGGACCGTTACATAAATGGCGGATCCCGCACAGTTAGCTTGGTACATTGAAGGAAAATGGCAGAAGATCCCGGTGTATTCTCGGCCTTCGGCCGTGTCTAGCCCACGCGTTGGGGGCCAAATGCATCGGTCAACAGCAATGCTTTACATAGGCATTGTCTAGGGTCTCTCCCAAACAGAACTGTGTGTTCACACAGGTTTTTTTTTTTTTTTTTTTACTGTTTGGCGTCCAAGCAGGTTTTTTTTTCAAACTTAGGGCTCGAAGAGCCTTCGGCTCAGCACTTAGACATCAACAAGGATACATTCCACAAACCACGAGTACGGTGGCTTGTAGTGGCAGATGTACAACAGCTAAGAGTCCGGGCCTTGAGACATAAATCACAGTATAGATCAAAATGGAGAGATGTGTTGAAGCAGGCCAGAACCCTCCATTGGCTGTAGTGCCACTAGGATGGATGGATAATCATTCTATGGTGAAGCATTACCCCCAGAGATGTACTCAGTATCGGTATATTGTGAAGTATTAGCTTACCTTCAGAGACGTACTCAGTGTCGGTATATTGTGAAGTATTAGCTTACCTTCAGATATGTAATCAGTGTCGGTATATTGTGAAGTATTAGCTAACTTTCAGAGACGTACTCAGTGTCGGTATATTGTGAAGTATTAGCTTACCTTCAGAGATGTAATCTTGTTAAGTATTGCATTTAGAAATTTAGTCCGTCTCTTTCATTGTTTTACATTCAGAAATGTAGTCTATTTTTACAATTCCTCTATTCAGCTTGCAAAATCATGGCAATTGAACTTGGGCAGGGTTATCAAAAAACCTTCTTAACCATTTTCGTGAAAATTTGATAATTTGAAAATAATTACTAGCTAATTGGCCACACTGAGACCAGTATAATTTTTTGAAATGCTATCTTCTAAAATTAAATTTGGTCTTGAAAATCTTGAACGGACGGGTATTTCCGCATGTAGGCCTCAATCATTAAAGAATTCAACAGTTCCGTGAGTTAAATCAATATTTAGACGTTCAGGAAAATTTTGCGCAACGTCTTGAAAGTTGATATTTCTAGGCTTATCATTAGAATTGTATAGATTCTGAGTGGCCCAATTGCTTAAATATTTCTTTTTTTTTAAATCTATCATTCATTAGTTGTAAATAGTAAATTAATCGCTTTTATGAAAAGTCATCAGAATCTTAAAGAGTGATTTATCTTTCTTTTTCCAAAACTTTTTATTTATTATGAAGTATTATTTTCAGAGATATTCTTTTTTTTGGTCTCGTACAAGAATATGGCTCATCTCGTAGAGGGAGAGAATCGTGGCCCACACACTAGTTTCTAGCTTCTTGAGGCACATGCTGGATCGAAATGGAAAATAATATCTGAATATATTTGGATCAGCATCGTTGCAGGATCTGCCACATGCTGACCAATGGTCACGGCTCCTCATTCGTCTTCTGAGTTGACTTTCAAGTCTATCGTGTATAACCGCAAGGTGGCAGCAAGGTAGCAGCGAGGTAGCAGAGGTTTTCTTATTAGGCGAATAACATATAAAAGGGTGTAAACCATTGTTTCGGCTAGCTAGTTGTATTGTCAGAAAAACTTCTCATCAGTCAACCATTGGTTGGGCAAACCAGTTGTCATTGAAATACATATTTGGATGCCAACTGCTGTAACTTGTGTGAAATGTCTGTCCGTCCGTCTGTCAGTCCGTCCGCCCCGTTTAGATCTCGTAAACTAGAAAAGGTTTTGAAAATCCGACATGATAATATTTTAGTCCAATGTTGACTCAGTCACCGAAAGTTTCAGAGAGATCCCTATACAATTATTGAATTAATTAAAATGCCGCCCATTGTTCCAGGTAGGGGATTCTGGGAAATTAACAATTATATTGTATTTTTTAGCGGCCCCCGAAAAGGGAAAAGACGC